>NC_080177.1:51843786-52036128 GCF_950295315.1 Erinaceus europaeus | reverse complement strand
TGGGAAGTTACAATATAAGGTCTGGTCATGATCTCACCATGCCTAGGTAGACTTCTCTCTAAAGGTGAAATATAAGCACCTCAGGGCAGCAGGAAGAGGACAGTTAAGACCAGGATATTTGCAGTGGGTTTCAGTTGGCCATATATGGTAACTTATGGCCTTTGTTCAAAAGGAATGAGGAAGTATGTGCAAGAAAGTTCCCAGTCTTGAAAAGTCCACCCATCTTAAGGTCATGAGGTCAAGTGAGGACCTTCCTACCGCCCCTCCTGTAGAAGGGGGCTCAAGGTCATTCCTTTCAGACTCTTATGTAGATAATGGCCTGGATTTCTTGGAGAGTGAACCCTTCCCCATATGGGCCCTTTGTAATATACCTAAAATAGTCCTATGAGATATCTCCAAAATGGAGACCACAAGTCTTCATCTGCAATATTTCGGCCTTTAGGTTCATGATTAGTCAACTATTTAGCTTTATGTGTGAACTCTTTTTTTCAGCCACCAGGTTCCCGATGCTACCATGATGCCAAGCAGACTTCCCTGGGCAAATGACCCCACCAATGTGTCCTGGAGCTCTGCTTCCTCAGAGCCCACCCCACTAGGGAAAGAGAAAGACATGCTTGGAGTATGTCAATGCCCATGTTCAGCAGGGAATCAAGGACAGAAGCCAGACCTTCTACCTTCTACACCCCATGATGAACCTGGGTCCATACCCCTAGAGGGATGACAAATAGGAAAGCTATTAGGGGAGGGGATGGGATATGGAGTTCTGGTGGTGGGAATTGTACCCCTTTAATCCTATGGTTTGGTCAGTGTCTCCTTTTTATAAATAAAAATTTAAAAACATAAAAACAAACAAAAATAATCACAAAAACAAACAAAAAGAGACAAAAGCTACAATTAAAAAATTTAGAAGACAAATCTAAAAAGTAATACAATTAAAATGTAGGTAAAAACAACATGAACAAAGGTGAGAAAATCTGACCTCCCCAGGGATTTCACAAAGTAAAAACAAATTACTTACATGCATTTGTTGAATCATTTAAGAATATTTACTTAAATGAAAAGTATTTTTTGATTCACTTGTGTGCTACCAAGCTACCATACTAGTGAGATGTTGGGGCTAAGAGATAATTTACCAAGTACAGCATACTCTCGCAGTGCCCTAAATTCAGTCCTCACTACTAAATGGTAGTATCACAGACAACACTATAAGCAGTACCATGGACAGAATTGTGGACAACACCAAGAAGATCCATGGAGGGATGTTGAGGTGTCTCTTCTCTCCCTCTCTCTCTCTCCCTCATCCCCCTCTCTGTCTCTCATTAAGAACACTAATTGAATTAGGGAGGCTATTCAACAATGCTGTGCAACTGTAAGACCCTTGGTTCACTACTTGGTGATAAAACAAAACTTCCAATCTTTCTGTACTCCTTCATTCAAAGAATATTGCTCTCAAGAAGTTAAAGGAAACCAGAGCAGCCTGAAATTCATTTGATTGGCAGTTTAACAAAAACGCACATGTCCTTTTGAAATCTGGAAGATTAGATTGGAAGTTTAGTCCTTCTGAGTTTCTTGGATTTAAGCACAGGGTGTAATAACATATAAAGAAATTAAGAAATGCACATTGACTTGAACTTTCCTATGCTATCCCCTTACTGTGTTTGATGGGGAGTGTTAGTACATTTCAAGGGACTGTAACTTTCTAGAAATTCCTCTGAGTATGGGGGCTGGGTGGTAGCGCACCCACTTAAGTGCACACAGTAGGAAGAGCTAGGACTGTGCAAGGATTCCCATTTAAGAGCCTCTGCCCTATATGCATGGGGTCAATTCACAAGCAGTGAGTCAGACCTGCAGGTGTCTCTCTTTCTCTCTCCCTCTCTGTTTCCCCCTTCCCCTATCAATTTCTCTCTGTTCTATCCAATAAAATTGAAAAAATATGGCCACCAGGAGCAGTGGATTCATAGGGCCGGTACTGAGCCCCAGTGATAACACTGAAGGGGGAAGAAACAAAAAGATGAAATTCCTCTGAGACTGTAGGTTAAGCAGAGAACTATGTAGATTTAAAATACATCTTAGGCATGAAGATAATATATCACAAAGTCTCCCCATCCTCACAATCATTGCAAACAATTTCTCCTGGATTGTGAATATGTTATACAAAAAGTTCTACAAAGATATACAAATTTAATGACATTTAATTTGCTGAAGAATTAAATTATATTGAATTGGTTATGCTCTAGAAATTTTAGGCTACCTGAACAGCCTTAGGTGATAAATGCAAATATGTTTCTTTTACAGTTTTATTCTTCAATCAGCCTGGTGTATCTAATAACTTGAATAAAGCTAGATTGCTGATAAGCATTGGTTTCACACTTGAGCTACACTCTCCTATTGGAATCTGTTGCAAGGTGATTATTTTTTTTAAAGATAGCTTCATTATTTAGCATCTGTCTATCAAGGTATGTTTCCACAGAACTGGGTCAAGACTGGCTAATAAATCTCTTTTAGACACATTAAGTAAATATCATTTGTAATAATGAATGATGAGAACACAGTCCCTTTCAATAGTAATGTGAAAATGAAATAATTGCAACTGAGTTTTGTGATTAAATTATAAAATGTAAATAAATAGATCACTAGAGCCAAGCAACAATTAAAGGAATACAATATTATTAAAATGGCACTTCAAAAATGTTAAAGGAAAATATGTAAATATTTTGTAAAATATTATAAAAGAAATATGCTGAGTGTGCTCCCTCCCTCTCTCTTTTTCTTTCTTTCTTTCATGTGGACAAAATAAGGAAACAAAGCAAGAGGACAAGAAAAGCCAAATGAAGACAAAACTTCTGTCTTGAACTATAAAACTAAGGTTATCTAAGAACGTTGGAGTTGAAGGGAGTGGTCTTTGAAGTTGGAGGGGGTCCAGTGGAATTTAAGGGAGGGGTACTGATTTTTTAAAAAATTTATTTAAAATATTTATTTATTTACTCTCTTTTGTTGACCTTGTTTTATTGCTTGTTATTGATGTCATTGTTGTTGGATAGGACAGAGAGAAATGGAGAGAGGAGGGGAAGACAGAGAGAGGGAGAGAAAGATAGACACCTGCAGACCTGCTTCACCACTTGTGAAGTGACTCCTCTGTGGGTGGGGAGCCAGGGCTTGAACCAGGATCCTTATTCTAGTCCTTGTGCTTTGCGCCAGGTGCACTTAACCCACTGTGCTACCGCCCGACTCCTGGGATACTGATTTTTAAAAATTTTAAAAATATTTATTATTTATTGGATAGAGACAGCCAGAAATCATGAGGGAAGGGGTGATAGAAGGACAGAGACAGAGTGACACCTGCAGCACTGCAAAGCTTTTCCCCCTGCAGGTGGGGACCAGGCACTCAAATCCGGGTCCTTGCACATTGTGATATGTGCTTTCAACCATGTGCTCCATCACCCGGCCCCAGGGATACTGATTTTTATTTTTGTTTTGTTTTTTTGAAGAAGAATGGCATAGTAACATGTTCTGAAGAGGTGAGATTGTATGGTCCTGCACACCAAAATTACCTCAACATTTGAACTATTAGAACACCTCAACTATTAGAAACTATCATTATAAAACAAAACAAGAAGCCAAACAAAAGCTCTCAAAATATTTACTCAGTTCTTAATTCTACTTATAGGCAGTAACTATATTTGGTCAGCCAAACACTGTTGTAAATGCAAAATTAGCTATGTTATTATGTTGTTAAAATTCGGAGGCTCCAGCTGGCCACGCTAGCTTCACAGGCAGGTAACAGAGATGACCAGAGACGTACGGCTGGGCAGGGAAGCTGTATTTCTTTATTCAGGAACAACAATTTATAAACTAAGACAAACTAATCACCAAACAGAACTCTGCTGCCTCTTTCCCCCGCGACGGCGCCGAGCACTCTCTAACTCTTCAACTCTCCAACTCTCGAACTCTGGAACTCTGGAACCCTCCCGGGGTTCTTTTGGGGCGGGGCCAAGCGGGCCCACGAAATTAGCAGGACTGATCCAATTTTCTTGGCGGGGGAGAGCTAGAACAAACCAATGTAAAGCATACAACAATTCCCCCTTTTCTTTTTAACTAAATGACCACAGTATCAGGGGTGTGGGGTGAACAGAAACCTATATCATACAGGCATTTTTAAAAAAAGAAACTGGCACAAACATGGAGAAACATGTAAGCAAGTAACAAGAACCAGTGTGCTGCCAAGGGAAGGCCTGAGGGGGCCATGTTTTGCCTCTGTGGGCAAAACTTTATCAGCTTAAAAAAACATTTCTTGACTCTGGGGGGCGTACTTGTCTCAACAGGCATTTGCATGGGGGTGGGGAACGGCCTAGAGTCCCAAAGGCAGCTGGCTGCAATTTACTTACTATGAAACAAAACTTGTTATTAGCATAACCAAAGCACAATCTAACGTTTCTAATAGAGAAGGAATTTGAGGCTTTTACATATCAACAACGTCTTTTTAACCTTTTGTTATACCCATTCAAGATGGAGACACATCCTAGGTGTGCGCAGGAAAGGAAACCTCAGGCATGAGAATAATTAGCATAGCCAGTGTGGAATCTACCATTTCTAATAGAGAAGGTAATGGAGAGTTTTACATATCAACAAGTCTATTTAACCTTTTGTTATACCCATTCAAGATGGAGGCACACCCTAGGTGTGTGCAGGTCTTTAGACCAACTTAGTTAAAATATATTGATTGTTAACTAATTTTTACCTCAGACTTTAAATGTAAGTTAATTTTATTTTTAAAATAAAAGAATTACGTTGAAAACCTTTTTCATTTAACTTTGACTAGTAAGAATTTAGCCTTAAAGTTACTGTTTACCAAACTTTAAACATACACATAAACATGGTCATTAATACACAAGGAGAGAAACCTTTGTTACGAAGACATGTCATTTTAAACATGAATTTAGATATATACTGTCTTAGTTGTTGGGGGGGGGTCACCATCTGGAGATGGCTTCCCGCGCAGCTCCACTTCAAGGAATTGCAGGTTGTGATCTCTGTACAAATCTCTGCGTACTCCACCTTGTCTGTCTGCCTTCAGACCAGACCTGAGGATCTCTGCCAGGATGTCCAGTTTCGGCAGGGAGCTCGGGGGTCCGGGAGGTCCGGGATCCAGAATTCATAGCATGAGGGCGGGTGGGCCAGCCTTGTAGAAGGCGTGGGCCTAGGTGCCCAGGGGTGGTGACCATGATAGGCCGCCGCGGCCCTGTCCCATGGCCCTGCCATGTCTGCTGCCCTGTTCGCAGTGGCCGAGCAGCGTGGAGGGATCACGCGTCCAGTGCCCTGCGCCATGCGGTGGAGAGCCGGCTCCTGTGGGCTGGCCTGCGTGCTGGCATTGGGCTCCTGCGTGGTGGCATCGGGCTCCTGCGTGTTGGCATCGGGCTCCTGTGTGGTGGCGTCGGCCTCGTGCAGGCTGCGGGGCTGCGGGGCTGCAGGCACGGTGCGCGGAGTTGTCTGGGTGCAGCCGGCTGGCTGGCTGTTTAGCCAGGTGGAAACAGCAGCTCCGCGCCTCACCTCCCGTCTGCTGGCTATTCTCGCTGGCTGTTCTGAGTTCGCCCGAGCGAGTGGAAACCACAGAGCGGTCCAGAGATAAATGTTCCAGAAACAGCAAAACAGTCTCGTGAAGAAAGAGCAGAGGCCTTTGAAGATCTCTTCACAAGCAGAAGAGAAGGCCATAATGCATAGGTAGCCAAATTGACTTTACTTATCTGAGAGATGCGCAGGTCAGGTCCACGTGGGCGCCATTTGTTGTTAAAATTCGGAGGCTCCAGCTGGCCGCGCTAGCTTCACAGGCAGGTAACAGAGACGACCAGAGACATACGGCTGGGCAGGGAAGCTATATTTCTTTATTCAGGAACAACGATTTATAAACTAAGACAAACTAATCACCAAACAGAACTCTGCTGCCTCTTTCCCCGCAACGGTGCTGAGCACTGTCTAACTCTTCAATTCTCCAACTCTCGAACTCTGGAACTCTGGAACCCTCCCGGGGTTCTTTTGGGGAGGGGCCAAGCGGGCCCACGAAATTAGCAGGACTGATTCAATTTTCTTGGCCGGGGAGAGCTAGAACAACCCAATGTAAAGCATACAATATTATTGTTTATTTATTCACTCATCTCTAGGATTATGGCTGGGGCTCAGTGCCTGCACTATGAATCCACTGCTTCTGGAGACTATTTTTTCTTTTCTTTTCTTTATTTATAAAAAGGAAACGTTGACAAAACCATAGAATAACAGGGGTACAACTCCACACAATTCCCACCACCAGGACTCTGTATTCCATCCCATCCTCTGATAGTTTTCCTACTCTTTAACCCTCTGGGAATATGGACCCAAGGTCATTGTGGGATGCAGAAGGTGGAAGGTCTGGCTTCTGTAATTGCTTCCCTGCTGAACATGGGCAGGGAAAGGTCTATCCATACTCCCAGCCTGTCTCTCTCTTTCCCTAGTGGATCAGGGCTCTAGAACATATTGGTGGCGTCATCTGCCATGGGAAGTCTGTTTGGCATCATGTTAGCATCCCTTTTGATGTATGCAATATATATATATTTCCTTATTGGGGAATTAGTGTTTTACATTTGACAGTAAATACAATAGTTTGTACATGCATAACATTTGCCAGTTTTCCATATAACAATACAACCCCCACTAGGTCCTCTGTCATCCTTTTTGGACCTGTATTGTCCACCCCACCTACCCCAGAGTCTTTTACTATGGTGCAACATACTAATTCCAGTTCAAGTTCTACTTGTGTTTTCTCTTCTAATCTTGTTTTTCAACTTCTGTTTGAGAGTGAGATCATCCCATATTCATCCTTCTGTTTCTGACTCACTTAACATTAATTTTTCAAGGTCCATCCAAGATCAGCTGAAAATGGTGAAGTCACCATTCTTTATAGCTGAGTAGTATTCTATTATGTATATGTACCACAACTTGCTCAGCCACTCATTTGTTGTTGGACACCTGGGTTGCTTCCAGGTTTTGGCTATTACAAATTGTGCTGTGAAGAACATATGTGTACACAGATCTTTTTGGATGGGTGTGCTGAGCTCCTTAGGATATATCCCCGGGAGAGGAATTGCAGGATCATAGGGTAGCTGCATTTCTAGCCTTCTGAGAGTTCTTCAGGTTGTTCTCAACAGAGGTTGGAACAATTTACATTCCTACCAGCAATCAGTGCAGGAGGGTTCCTTTGACCCCACAACCTCTCCAGCATTTGTTGCTATTACCTTTTCTGATGTATGACATGCTCAGAGGAATGAAGTGGTATCTCACTGTTGTCTTTATTTGCATTTCTCTAACAATCAAGGACTTGGAGTATATTTTCATGTGTTTTTCAGCCTTTTGGATCTCTTCTGTAGTGAATATTCTGTCCATGCCCTCTTCCAATTTTTGGAGGGGGTTATTTGTTTTCTTGTGGTTGAGTTTGGCAAGCTCTTTATATATGTTGGTTGGAGCCTCTTCTCTGATATAGCATGTAAAGATATTCTCCCATTCTGTGATGGATCTCTTGGTTTGGGTAGTGGTTTCTTTTGCTGTTCAGAAGCTTTATTTATTATTATTATTTTATTCTTTTTAAAAATTTATTTATTTTAAAAAGGAGACATTAATAAAACCATAGGACAAGAGGGGTACAACTTCACACAATTCCCACTACCAGATCTCTGTACCCCACCCCCTCCACTGATAACTTTCCTATTCTTTATCCCTCTGGGAGTATGGACTCAAGGTCATTATGGGATGCAGAAGGTGGAAGGTCTGACTTCTGTAATTGCTTCTCTGATGAACATGCGCATTGACTGGTCGATCTATACCCCAGCCTGCCTCTCTCTTTCCCTAGTAGGGTGGGGCTCTGGTGAAGTGGAGCTCCAGAACACATTGGTGGGGTCATCTGTCCAGGAAAGTCTGGTAGGCATCATGCTGGCATCTGGCACCTGGTGGCTAAAGTCTCTGGACACAGTCTGAAGTGAAGCATGCTGAGGTGGTACTCATTGTGTTGATTAGGTTGGGATCATCGGATGCAATATTATTTGGTATGAATTAAGAGAAGCATGCAGGAAAGTGCGCTCCACCCTATGGTTCCAGGACTGGGGAAAATATAGGCTCTATAGTGGAAATGTGAGGTTCCTGTTGTCTTAGGGTTCAAGAAGACAATGGATAGTTATTGTTATCATCACATTATTTGGTGATAGGGCTAAATTTGGAAAGTCCCTTTATTAGGGTTTGGGGTATAATACCCAGCATCTTGTATATAGCTGTGCTACCCGTTGCTTCTGTTCTCCCTAGTCTAGGCTTTTGGGAGAGACAGCATATCAAAGACAAGCTATGTATTAAAAAGACTCAGTCTGTGTTTTAAGAAGTTCTAGACATATGATCAATTTTTCGCCTCTCATATTAATTAAATATCGGTTTACATGTTTACACTTTAATAGGATTGTACATAAACACCACTCCCACCACCAAAAGACTGTGTCCCATCCCCAACACCCCACCCAACCACCCCCCATCCTCCCGCCCCCTCACCGTGCCGGGAAGCCCAATGGCCACCCTCCCCTTCACCACAGTGTTTTTACATTGGTGCCCTGCTCTCGATTTAATCAGATCCTGCTTTTAGTTTCCCTTTCTGTTCTTCTTTCTCAACTTCTATTGATGAGTGGGAACATCCCATAGTCATCTTTATCTTTCTGACTTAGCTGACTTAACATAATTCCTTCTAGCTCTGTCCAAGATGGGTCAGATAAGGTGGGCTCATTGTTCTTAAGTCAGTCACCCATTGATGGACATGTAGGCTTCTTCCACTCTTTGGCTATTGTGAATAATGCAGCAATGAACACAGGGGTGCACCTGCCCCTTTCAAATTAGTGTGTGAGTGTCTGTGGATGACCAAGAGTGATATTCCTAGATTATAAGGTAATTCCATTTTTGTTTGTTTACAGACTCTCCATACAGTCTTTAGAAGTAGAAAGTTTTAAAAATAGAGACTTGGTGGGGTCAGGCAGTGGTGTACCTGATTAAGCAGAAACATTACAATGTGCAGAGACCCAGGTTCTGGTCCCCACATAAAGGAGAAATCTTCACAAATGTTGAAGCAGCACTGCTGATGTTTCTCCTCTCCCCCTCTCTATCTCCTACTTCTGTGTCAATTTTTCTCTGTCTCTATCCAGTAAATAAACACACAATTAGTTTAAAAAACTTATGGGGTTGGGAGGTGGTACACCTGGTTAAGAGCACATATTACAATATACAAGGACCGGAGATTGAGCCCTTGGTCCCCACATGCAGGGGGAAACCTTTGTGAGTGGTGAAGCAATGCTGAGCATGTCTTTCTTTTTTCTCTCCCTCTCTACCTCCCCCTACCCTCTCCATTTCTGGCTGTCTCTATTCAATAAAGATAATTTAAAAAATAAAGTAAAAATCAAATAATTAATTAATCTTTAAAAAAGACTTAGAAATGAGATACTTTGAGGCAACAGTAAAAAAACATCTGAACAGAATGGGAGTCTTTTTCCTTGGTGTATAAAAGGTTAAGATATTACCAGTGTGACAAGTTGCAGATGCTACAATGATGTAAGCCTAACCTTCTTGGGCAATGTGTCCTGGAAACCCACCTCCCCAGAGCCCAACTCCCATAGGGAAAAATAGAAACAGGTAGGGTGTATGGATCAAATTGTCAACACCTATGTCTAGTGGAGAAGCAACTACAGAAGCCAGACCTTCCACCTTCTGCACCCCATAAAGATCTTTGGTCCATATCCCCAGAGGGATAAAGAATAAGGATCCAGCTATCTGGTCCTTTTTCTAGCCATGATGTCATCTTCCCAGACAATAACTTGGATCCACCTGCATATCAGATTTCAGGCTCAGGAAAAAACAAACACACAAACACAAATGAACAAACAAAACAAACAAACAAACAAAAAAGCCTAGTATAGCCACAGGTCCTTTGGAATATAACTAAAGTATGCCTACTAGCTATCTACAAAATGGTGAAAATCCCCCCCCCCCCCAACTCTTCGTCTGCACTATTCCAGCCTTTCGGTTCATGATTAGTCAACAACTTGTTTGGCTTTATATGTTAACTCCCTTTTCAGCCACCAGGTTCTAGATGCTAGCATGATGCAGACCAGAATTTCCTGGCCAGACAACCCCACCGATGTGTCCTGGAGCCCTGCTTTCCCAGATCCCCACCCCACTAGGGAAAGAGAGATGCAGATTGGGAGTATGGATCTAGCTGTCAACGCCCATGTTAAGCAATTACAGAAGCCAGACCTTCCACCTTCTGCATCCCACAATGACCTTGGGTCCATACTCCAAGAGGGTTAGTTAAAGAATAGGAAAGCTATCCAGGGAGGGGATGGGATACAGAGTTCTGGTGGTGGGAATTGTGTGGAGTTGTACCCCTCCTACCCTATGGTTCTGTCATTTTTCCCTTTTTATTAAAAAAAAAAAAAAGAAGAAGAAGAAGAAAGCTTCCAGTGGAGGGGATGGGATACGGAAATCCAGTGGTGGAAATTGTATGGAATTATACCCCTCTTTTCCCACAATCTTGTTGGCCATTATTAAACTGCTAATAAAATTTAAAAAATAATTAAAAAGAAAATATAAGGCAAAAAATACTACTGATCAAATTTAGAGTGTCATTATAATGGGAAAATACAGCTTATCAGTCATTTTAGTTCTGTACATGTTCAATAATAAGTTTTAAAATGCACATGAGTTCAGAAGCTGTTGCTAGAAAATTGACTTAACAAATTCATAAATCTGAAAAATCAAAACAGTTTCTGGGAAAAAGGGTCCATTGGGCCTCATAGTTACTGGGTTTATCATTTTGATTTAGAGAAAAGAAAAGGATTGTCATCCAAGGGCCAGAGAGCTAGCTCACCTTGTAGGGTACTAGCTTTGACTTGTGGAATGCAGGTTCAAGCTCTTGATATATTGCATGGGAATGCTATGGCACTAAAGGGAGTTTCAGTGCTGTGGTGTCTTTCCCTAGTTTTCTCTCCACTCTCTCTCTTTGTAGCTGAAAAATCAACTGCGAACAGTGAAATTCCAGTAGTGACAAAAAAATAATAAAATACAAAAAAAGGAGAGTCGGGCCATAGTGCAGTGGTTTAAGCGCAGGTGGCACAATGCACGAGGACCAGAGTAAGGAACCTGGTTCGAGCCTCTGGCTCTTCACCTACAGGGGAGTCGCTTCACAAGCAGGTGTCTATCTTCCTCTTCAATTCTCTGTCTTCCCCTCCTCTCTCCATTTCTCTCTAGCCTATCCAACAACAACAACTATAAAACAAGGGCAACAAGAGAGAGTAAATAAAAAAAATACAAAAAAGATAAAATATATCTATTTATTATATATCATATGTATATGTCATGACTATATAAGAAAAGTTAACATTTATTATAGAATAATAATGTAATGTAAAATATATACTATATGTGAATTGGTTTAATGACACATAAAATAAGGTAATTTTTTTCTTTTTAAATTAATTAATTAATTAATTTTAATGCAAGAGATTCAGAGACAAAGAAAGAAACCAGGGAATTGCTCAGCTTTGGCTTATGGTGGTGCTGGGAATTGAACCTGGGGCCTTGGATCCTCAGGCATGAAAGTTTTTCTTTTTTTTTGTTGTTGTTTTATAAAGGAGTTTAATTAAACACTACTTAATGTGACTGTCAATATTCTTGGATATGCATTTTCAATCTTATTTTATTCTATTTGCTATGGTTCATTTTTTTTTTTTAGTTTCTTGACTTCTTTTAAAATTTTTTTAATTTATAAAATAGAAATATTGACAAGCCTATAGAATAAGAGGGTTGCACTTCACACAATTACCACCACCAGAACTCCATATCCCATATCCTCCCCTGGTAGCTTCCCTATTCTTTATCCCTCTAGGAGTATGGATCATTAAGGGGTACAGAAAGTGGAAAGTCTGGCTTCTGTAATTGCTTCCCCACTAAACATGGACATTGGCAGGTTGATTCATATTCCCAACAATAGATAAATTTTTAATATAGGCACAATATCTAACACATTTAATAACTAACACATTTAATAACTAACACATTTAATAACTTTTTATTGTTACTATATATTTGAGTCCATACTCCAATTTCTTTTTAATTTTTCTGATATTTTTATTAGTGATTTAATGTTGATTTATAAAATTATAAGATAATAGGGCTATAACTGCATCTGTTTCCCACCACCAGAGTTCTGTGCCCCCATCTCCTGCACTGTGAACTGCAGCAGTTCTCCCAAGGTTACAAATACGGCTGATTTTGTAACTATCTATCTCTCTATATGTGTATGTGATTTTTTTCAATTTCTTTTATGATTCTACTTCCACTTCTTTTCTAAGGAACCTCTACATCTATTACAACTTCAAAGTGCCTTTCTTTTTTTCTTTTTCTTTTTCTTTTTTTCCTCTTCTCCCTCAGGTAAGAAAGCAGTACCTGGCTTCATCTGGAATTTTACAGATTAACTTCCTTTTCAGTGATGTTATAAAAACAAGATTCTTGGTGACAAACACTTTGGGTCCTGGTGAAATGAGGAGGTACACAACCCTATGGTTATATTCCTCTATCACTTACCTCTCTTTGGAATTATTGACCAAATTCTTTTTTTTAAATTTTATTAGTGACTTAATATTGGTTTACAAAATTATAAGATTATAGGGGTATAATTCTGTACTGTTTCCACCACTAGAATTCTATATCTCCACTCCCTCCACTGGAAGCTACAGTAGTTTTCCCAAGGTTGAAGATATGGGTTGACTATTATTTCTGTATCTATCTATCTATCTATCTATCTATCTATCTATCTATCTATCTATACCCATTTTCCCCTATGGTCCTGCCTTCTTTTCCTTTTTAAGTCACACCTACACCTACTACTACTTTTGAATGTCCTTCCTTTTTTCCTTTCTTCTCTTTACAAGGACCAAAAACATTTTTAGGGTAATGAAAGTGGGAATGCAGTTTTCTATAATTGCTTTTCTGCAAGACATGAATGTTGGCAGGTTGATTCAAATTCCTACCTGTTTCTTTCCCTAATGGGGTAGGGGTCTGGAGAGGTGAGGTTCCAGGAAACATTGGTGAGATCATCTGGCCAGGGAAGTCAGAATGAAATCATAGTATCATCTAGAACTTGGTGGTTGAAGGTCAGTAAGATGGAAAGCAGAGAAAAACGTTTAATAAACTGGAACTTAAAGGTAGGAATAGAGCATAAGAAAGTAAGGACCTTAGGGTAGAAGAAAGCTAGAAGATATATTTTAGGTATGTTCCTAGGAGCCCATGTTTTAGTAAACTTTATTTGATCTTGATAGCTAACATGGGCACGGACTAGAAATATTCATACTCTTATTTCTTCAAATGTTTGAAAACTGTATTTTCTGATAGCTTACTTAAGAAAAGAGCCCAACAAAGCTCAAATAAGTACTTTTATTTGATTGATCTCTTCTGTCTTTTTAAATTTTATAATACCTTGTTCCTTTTTATAGTATTTAATTAGGAGAAATAAGATAGTCTTATATACTATTCCATACATTGGATTCTGCTGATTATTTTGTCATGTAAAATAACTTAATTTTTTTATCCCCTAATTTTTTTAATTGCCAACAAATTGTTTTTTTATTGTGCTGGCACTACAAATCCACTGCTCCCAACAGCCATTTTTTCCCTCTTTCTTTCTTCCTTTCTTTTTTCCTAATTTTTATTTTTATTATAAAGGACAGAGGAAAACTTAGAGAAGATAGGAAGATAGAGAGAAGTTGAAAAAATAGAGAGCTGAAGACCTGCTTTATGGCTCGAGGTGCCTCTTCTGCAGGTGGAGAGTGGGGGGCTCAAACTGGGTCCTTGTGCTTAGTTTAGTATGTATGGGTAGTCTGTGTGCTTAATCCAGTGTGTCACTGCCCAGCCCCCTATTTCCTACTTTCTGCCAGTTAGTATGTAGAAGTCTTAGTTTCTTTAAATTTTCTTTTTTTCAGCTTTATCAAATATAATTAACAAAAGTAACCATCATGTATTTAAAGTCCACATTATGAGAATTTGATGTGTATATATTGTGAAAAGATTCTCATCGTTGAGTTATTTATCACATATATCACCTCACATAGTTTGTCCCCCAACACCCTGATTTTTTGTTTTTTTATTTCTGGTAAAGCCACTTAAATTCTACTCACTTATAAACTTGTTATTAGAACACAGAGTAAGCATTATTTTTGTGGGTATATACTTTTATTGCTTCAGTAAAAATTAAGGTGTTTTTTCTTATATATCCTTCTGGAGAATAAAAAAATTGCCTAATTTAAGTGTACAGATATTTTCACAGAATGTTTATAGTTCCAATTTTTAGATTTAGGTCTATAATTCATTTTTAATTGGTTCTGAGGATTCACTATGAAATATAAGTCAAGGGTATTTACTCTTCAAAATAGTTTCATAATCTATAATCCAGTATTATTTATTAAAAATACTTTGCTTTCCCACAGACTTTGATGCATCTGTTAAAAATCAGTTGCTTCACATCATCTTGCATGGAGCTTGAAGGAATCATGGAAAGTGAGACAAGCCAGAAAGAGAAGGATGAATATGAAGTGATCTCACTCATAAGCAGAAGGTAAGAAATAAGAATAGAAAGAGGAAACACAAAGTCTAACTTGGACTGGGTTTGATGTATTGTACCAAAGTAAAGGACTCTGGGGAAGGATGATAGGGAAAAGAGTGAGGGTAAGTGAGGCTTTCAAGCCCTGGAATGTGTTGATGGAAAAGCTGGACAGACACTTAACATAGCAAGATAAGAAATTATAGCCATGTACCAACAACTTTACTATAAAACATTAACCTCTCAATAAAAAATAAGCCAATTGTATGTTTACGTGCAGATCTATTTACCTCTCCTTGATACAATAATAAACTGTTCCAGTTTTTAAAGTAGTAAATTCAGAAGGCAAAAATATTTCAGCTTTGTTTTATGATTGCTTTGACTATAGTTTGCATTTTCATGTAAATTTTAGAATCACTGTATCAATTTCTTCAAAACATATTGCTAGCACTTTGCTACTTATGTTCAATCTATAGGTCTATTTGGGAAGAATGAATATTTAAAATTTAAAGTTATTCCAATCAAGAGCGTGGCATCTCTTCACTTACTTGGTCTTCTTTCTGCATTTTAGGAATGACAGACAAGGTTTCCATGACAGATTTGGTAAATTTATTCCTAGGCATTTGATACTTTTGGATGCTTTAACAACTATAAATTTTTGGTTATTATAGTAAAGTCAGACCAATTAAAGAAACCTCAGTCTTATATCTTGTACTTTTGTTAAATCTGCTATTTGTTTTAGTAGTTTCCTTTTTATTGCATTTCTAATATCAATGCTTTTTGCTTATTTTTCTAGCCTTGTAACAATGACTAGAAATTCCAGCAATGACACTTAAAGAGAAAGGGTGTGACCCCAAATCTCACCTGCTATATTGTTACCTTTAGGTTTTGGATTATTAAATAATGTGTTCTGCTTTATATCTCAATACTTTTCAGCCACCAAGTTGCAAATGTTACCATGACACCAACCTGATTTCCTGGGCAGACGACCTGGGCAATGTGTCCTGGAAACCCACCTCCCCAGAGCCCAAGCTTGGGGGTATGCAGCAACCTGTTAAAGCCCATGTCCAGCAGGGAAGCAATTACAGTAGCCAGACCTTCACCTTCTGTACCCCATAAAGATCTTTGGTCCATACCCCCAGAGGGATAAAGAATAGGGGAGCTTCCAATGGAGGGGATGGGATATGAAACTCTGGTGGTGGAAACTGTATGAAATTGTACTCCTCTTTTCCCACAATCTTGTCATAATTTTTAAATCAGTAAGAGAGAGAGAGAGAGAGAGAGAGAGAGGGAGAGAGGAGGTAAGAACTAACAATTCCAACATGCTGGGAGTGGTGGGTGGTGGGAAAACCACAATTTCAAAAGAGGCCATATGGTTCAACTAAAAAAATACAGTCTTATAAACCAACCTTTACAAAACAAAACCTCAGTAAACAAACAGCTTCCCCAAATAACATAAATAACATAAACGTAAAGAAGTCAAATGACCAAAAGCATCACCCCAAACCTTTTTCTGTCTTCATGTTTACTCTCACTCCAGCCTCTTTCCTCTTTCTTGCAAGAACTCTGTGGTTGCCTTGACTCCACTGAATACAGGATAATCTTCTCATTTAAACTAATCACATAAGCACTGTCCCTTTGCCATAAAATAGAAGTTCACAAATTTCAGAGATTAATGTGTAGGAGTATGTTGCCTCTTTGACCCTCCATTGCTTTCTTTCATGGATTGACTGACTATTGTATTATATTCAACAGTAAAGTTCTGATCAATGGTAATAAGTTAGGAACTCAGTAACGAAATGTACATTCACTTCATTTTCCCTTTTTTCTAGTGTGCCAAATAAGAAGAGCTAGAAGACAAAAAGAGAACAACAAACATGCAAAGGTAACAATACTGAAAGAGAGAGTTTCCTTCTGTTGATGACCTTTACCTTGGTGGATTTGAGTTTTGCCTTATGGATAGTTAACTATGTATAAGTTTAGAGTGCAATACCACTTGGCTGGCTTTTTTTTTTTTTTTTTTGTTCTCTTAAGGTGTTTTATAATCCAGTTTAGACCCAATACCCTTATACAGTGCAAAAATATCTAGTGGTACAACCTTGACTTTTATTTAGTTCTATGGTTACTGACCACTGAGAAACATCCACAAATAGGATCTCATGTCATTGTCATCCAAGTCACTTGACCACGGTGGAAAGAATGATAGCAGAACTTCATATACAAATATTCTCTTTGTGGGCAGTTTATCTCTAATGAGTACCTATGTAGCACAATTAGTCATTTCAGTACCCTATATTTTAGTACTATTTATATGTGGTTTATAAATAGCTGGCATGGAAAATTGGTTTTGGCTTAATAATGCCCTCTATTTTAGATGACACTTAGTACCCTGTTATTCCTAGGGAAATAAATAATAATATAGCTCTTCTAAAATGCAAATCTTAGTCCATTATTATTAGTTCATCCTACATCATAGGGCTGAGTCGTGATACTTCAGTAAAAGCATGAATAGTAATTATACTTTAAGATGCTCCATAATTAACATAAAAGTGACATATATATCTATATCTATATCTATCTATATCTATATCTATATCTATATCTATATCTATATCTATATCTATATCTATATCTATATCTATATCTATATCATCATTAGTTTGGAACATCTTTCACAAGTTTTCCCTATATCCCTTTTATATGTTCAGTAAAGAAGCTAAAGGACAATCTTACATCTCCCCCAGTCTAAGCTCAGTGGCAACTGGCATGCTGTTTTCACTTCATTCTCTCCCAAAGTCCACAGCATAGGAGGTCCAGCAGTTGTAGCCACTCATCTCTTGTGATGGGCAGGAGGAAGAAGATAGATATAGCAATCTGTGTGGTTGATCCCTGTCACACACTGGGAATCATGGACTAGGTCTCAGCAGGTTGAGGGCTGTGCACCCACGCACTGCAGAATGCTGTGATTATAGCAGGTAGGTGGCTGGGGTAGCGGAGAACTTCAGAGAGGTGGGAGTCCGACATTATACTGTGTGTGATTTATTTAAGTGTGTAGGGACACATGCTTTAATTGTATGCTTACTATAATGTCTGATTGTTGTGTCTTTCATCCCCTCTGGAAACCAGCCCCCCCAAGTAAGTGATAACCCACTGGGGCTTTTGTCAAGAGTGCAATTGAGACACATGCAATGAATAGCAACTGATTAATAGAAGTTAGCTACATTTTTGGAAAACAAATAAAAGTGATTTGCATGAATCACAATTTGTTACATAATATATTATGAAGGCATAAATTACCTTTTTGAAACCTGAGATACATATATACACAGTGGAGCACACAGAAATATAATAAACTGGGCTATAATGGCATAATTCATACTAAATATGAAGTGCCAAAACTGATGTGAAACAAATGATTTTCCAATAAACTGCTCAGGAAGAACCATATCTGTTCTCATATTTCAGTTGAGCATTATTGATAATGTCAATAATTCTTCATGACTGTTAACCATAGGATGATAGGACAATTTCTTTTGCATATTAGTTTTGGGGGCTTTGTGTTTTCCTAAGTTGGGAACCGATTTTTAGTCATGTCCCAGAAGATATGGTAAATAGTCTGGAAGAAGTGCTTAGGTAGACAGAACTTTCAGGGTGAGACAATTATTTCACTTTTCTAGTTTTGAATAAAACTAAAGTGGTAGGATGTTATTGTATGCATTAACTCAACAATGACTTAAACTACTTTTTCTTTTTAATTTTTAGTTATGAAAAGAAAACTTACAAAAACCATAGGTTGGTGCTTAGATACACTGATCTATTTTCCTGTCCTTACTTTTTTCTTAACAAGAATATATATATATATATATATTAATTTTAACTCAATAATTTTTGAATTAAGATTTCTGAAAGGAAGATAAGCATTTAGACAGATAAAACTGTTTTTTGATGTGGTAAGTTAGAACTTCAGGAGCTTGGGGCATGATAATAAAACTAGACAGTCTCACAGATTATTTTCCCCAGAGAACACTTTGAGACTCGAGAGGCTACTTTGTTGGAGGCCCCAGAGAGCTCAGGTTCAATCTCCTGTACCACCATATGCCAAAACTGAGAAGTCCTCTGGTTTCTCTCACTCAAAAAAGTAAATAACTCTTAAGCAAAAGATAGCCAAAAAAGAAAAGTCACATCAGTAAATTCCTGCTTTATTTCTTGATATATATATATATATGTATATGTATATGTATATGTATATGTATATGTATATGTATATGTATATGTATATGTATATGTATATGTATATGTATATGTATATGTATATGTATATGTATATGTATATGTATATGTATATGTATATATATATATTCACTTGAAAGAGAGGCAGAATATCACTATGGCATATATGATGTCAAGGATCGAACTAAGGACTGACATCATCCTTGAGACTTCAACACTTTACTACTCACTGCACCACTTTCCTGAGCTGCTCTTATTTTTTTCAAACAACAGCGTGCTATTCCAAGACAACCAGAGCAACATTGCTGATTACTAACTTTTTTTTTCTTATTTACTAGAACAGTGGTCCAAGTAAATAAAAAAAAAAAACTACAGTGACTATGTGTGGTTCTGATGGGCATGTGCCTGTGCACAACATGCATCACTGTGTATGAGACACTGAGAATTGTTTTCTGTTTTGTTTTTTACATAGAAAGATAAAGAGAACACAACACTAAAGCTTCCTTCGATGTTGTTGGAGGTTGGAGCCAGGCTGGAACCTGAGTGGTCTGTGTGGCAAAGCAGCACACTATACAAGTGAATTAGAGACAATGAAAAAATTTAACTTTATGTAAGCACAGTTGTTTTAACCATATAAGTATATTTTCACTGAAGGAATGCCATTATTATAGACTGGCTGTGACTGCTGAAACTAGAAACTGAACTTGAAGTTTGATAGCAGATAGTGCTTTACAAGTGATTGAAATGATAGTTACCTGTGATAAGAAAAATGGTTCCTTCTCTTAGAATTGTAATATAAAGCTCTTCTAGCCACTGAAAAAACAGCATAGGCATAAAGTTAGTCCTTTATGAAGAGAGTGCCTCAAGAAAAAGAAAAACCCTAATGTTAAATAAAGAAGTCTGTGACATAAATCATGTACTACGGTGCATGATTATCAGACACATTACAATTTGTGTGTGTGCAGTATTTTAAAATACATATAGTTATTAATAAATCATCCATGTGTAATGACATATGGATATCAAAAAAAGATTCTCTAAGTACTACTAAAATATGTAGAGTACAATATTGGTGTATCTCCAAGACTTGATTCACATACTCTTTCCAAAATCTAAACAACAATGGATCAAATGCTTACCTGGATTAATGATTAAAGTTAATCATTCCATTTGTTCTCAAAGACCATTAACAATACTCAGAGGTAATGGTCAAGATTTAATGATATTATATTTATATCCTATTAAATGTTTATATTTTTTCTAGGGTTTTCTGAACAATATATGAAAATATCACCTTATTGCTTAGTCTAGAGAATAGAGCCCAAACTTTTTTAGCAAGATGTACAGAACTTCCTTTGTCTAGACTTTTGTTGGTGTAATTGGATGGATGAGAGTCTTAAGTTCTTTCCTGAATAGCAGTCTTCAGAATCTTTTGCATAGTCATGAACAAAAGAACATCTTGAGTCCAAGATGCAAGTGTGCTCAGAAATAGATGGAGGACTTTAGAAACTGAAACTGAATTTGAGGAGAAAAGTCTGTCATGGAAAGGGTGGTGTTTTGGGGCATCTCCCACTGCAATATCTACAGAATAAAGCAGCTTGTGGGCAAAATTTCCTCACTTCTTTAACTTTGTCAACTAAATTTCAAAAGTTCTCTATTCCTGTTATACCAATTAAGACTTTTATCATTTCCTTAAAAATTCATTTCAATAATGTCCATCATTTGAACATAATCTTTAGCCCATTAACTCCAGGTTTTCAGTTCTGTGAATGGTTCAACGAAATTAGCACAGGTACATTAAAATGGGTTGAAAATCATAATCTAGGACACAGCTTTTAGTATCATTAAGAAAATATATAGATTGTCTTATAAATGGAATACTGGGACAAAATAGCAAAATAGGAAGCTTCTATTATGAGAGAGTGATATATATATATATATACATATACATACATACATATATATATAATTTGTGTAGTTTGTCTTAGCAATTTTAATCATTGGACAGTGAGAATTTGCTTATTTGTACTGGCTTTGTAGATACTTGGGACCTCCTGCTTCTTTTTCACCAGTGTGTTGATATCAGAGGACTCTTGTTTAGTCTGTCTTCTCTTACGTTGTCTGTACCTTGGAATCTAATACTTTGAATATGTTCCAAAAAGTCATAAATAATGAAGGAATTATGGAAAAAACTGTGATTATGCATACTTTACCACTTCTACTCTTCTCTTTGTCTCTGAGTGAAAAAGTATCCTGAGAGTGGTTACATTATGCATGTACAAGGCCCTGACTCATCAAAAGAAAAATTATGAGCACTGTAAACTAGTAAGACTCTGAAAATACAATACTTATTTCAAAATTGCCATAAGAAGTGTCTTTATTTTGTTTGATATAATTTTTATTGGTGTCTTACATGTATAGAAAGATGGATTAAAACCAAGTAAGAAGGGGCTGGGTGGTGGTGCACCAGGTTGAGCACACATGTTACAGTGCTCAGGGACCCAGGTCCGAGCCCCCAGTCCCCATCTGCAGGAGGAAAGCTTTGCTAGTGGTGAAGCAGTGCTTCAGGTGTCTCTCTGTCTCTTTCCCTTTCTATCATTCCCTTCCCTCTCAATTTCTGGCTGTCTCTATTCAATAAATAAATAAAGATAATACAAAAAAAAGTCCTCAATGTAATTTGATCATAATCTTTACAATTACTCTCTTTTCTGGACTATATTCAAGTTTTACTATAGCACATACCTAAGGCATTATTATAATTTATTGGAAACATGTCTTCTGATATAAAAATATCAGTTTGCAGAATGCAGGAAAGTGTATTTTTTATATTGGTCTATCAAATTTACATATTATATATATGTAACTTAAGATAGTTCCAGTATAGATTGCAGAAAAAGTAAATGAGTAAATAAAAATAATCATTACTGAGATCTGTATGCTGCCTTGATGCATAAAAAGTCACAATCATATCATTAATCTCCAAATAGTCATGGACACTTTGCAGATGCAAAGACACTTCATAGGAGTTTTAGAAGACAAGGTATAATGGTCACTGTATGTGTCACAAACTATCGTTGGTGAATTTTCAGTGTAACTGGCAGAATAAGGTATACACCTGTGAAATCAGCCAGGAACATGCATGAAAATGTATAACATATGCTGAAATGTTCAGTATAGACCAAATACTTGAAGTGGGGACTCTTGTCATTTGTAATAGCTCTTCCAAGGGACTCTATTTCTAGCTAAGTCTTTCCATGGAAAAGAAATAAAGTATTGTAGGCATTAAATAAATGGTTTCTATTTTTATACTGGAGTGAATTTGAGTAACACATGAGATAGAAGTTGAAGTCTTTTTTAATGTGCAGAAGAAGAACATCACAATGTCCTTGTCTGAGAATGTGTTTCAGTTAGTTGGTGGTGGAACTCCTGGAGTGTGAGATTGGATGTTTTTTTCTCTTCTCTTCTCTTCTCTTCTCTTCTCTTCTCTTCTCTTCTCTTCTCTTCTCTTCTCATTTGTTTTGAGACAACAGTGTTGATAATTTAAAAATAAGTTCAAGTTTCCCAAATATTATCTATTTTTCTCAATGTCTAGAATAATCAGTAGACTAATTTTACTCTATCTCTTGTCTCAAATAAGTTGTGTAGCTATTTCACGAATTCTTGGTATTAAGGCAAAATTGTTAATTAGTAATGCCACAGCCTGTGGATTTCCAAGTAACATAACTAGCATGGAACACATTGGTCACTGTTTCATTGTTTATACAAAACTATATGAAAATAAACTTCTATTTCTTTTTAAAATTTTTATTTACAAAATAGAAATATTGGCATGACTAAAGGATGAGAGAGGTACGTGTTTACACAATTCCCACCCTCAGAACTCCATATCCACTCCCCTCCCTTGATAGCTTCCCTATTTGTTATCCCTCTGGGAGTACGGACCTAAGATCTTTGTGAGGTACAGAAGGTGGAAGGTCCGGCTTCTGCAATTGCTTCCCCACTGAACATGGGCATTAGCAGGTTGATCCATACTCTCAGCCTCTCTCTTTTCCTAGTGGGGCAGGGATCTGGGGAGGTGGGGTTCCAAGACACATGGTGGGGTCGTTGGCCCAGGGAAGTCAGGTTGGCATCATGGTATCATCTGGAACCTGGTGGCTGAAAAAGAGTTAAGATATAAAGCAGAACAAACTGCTGACTAATCAGGAACCTGAAGGCAAGAATATTGCAGATGAATATTTATGGTCTTGGTTTTAGAAAAAGCTAGTAGGTCTATATTAGGTATCTTCCAAGGGGCCCATGACTTTATTAGTTTTTGCCTTCACCAGACATCTGATATGCAGGTGGACCCAGGTTAGTGTCTGTGGAGATGGTGTCCTAGTTGGAAAAAGGACTAGAATGCTGGATCAGGGAAGAGAGCAGCTCCCAAATATGGGGCAAATATGTAAATATTGTTAATTGTAAACCCCACTGATTTGATCTGGGGGCCATATTCAGCACAGGAGCCTATGTAACCTCTGCATCCCTGTAGTTCTGAGCTTGCATTCTGTGATCATGGCTAGGAACATTCCAGGCTTCACTAATTTCAGGACACATCTTCCTCAGGTAGTAGGTAGAGTATGGTGCCCAACTTCCTTTTGGAAAATGGAACAGTCCCTACCATTGTTGATCCACATTGTAGGTAAGGTCCTATAGTGGCCTACAAAGGTATCCATTATGTTGTTCCTGATGGAGATAACCAGTGACAGTGGAGAGATGGTTCTGTTAGGGTTCTAGGCCCATCATGTCTTGGTTGGAATCACTGGGACTCCCTGACTAGGGCCTCAGGTGATGAAGTGGCCTAGTAGTGACAAAAGAGTCACATTAAAGTATTCCAGTTTCTTGCCTTTATTCAGCTTTTGTAGTTCTTACTTTGTCTGACAAGGTTAGCTTTGGAGTGATTGAGGGACTTGTAATCAGAATAAACTTCTATTTCCATAACAAGTTATATATGCACCCATGTTACCAACTTAGTCAAATCTTTTTATTTATTTTTTTCATTTTTTGCTCATGGTTTGTGGATAATAACTTTCCAACAGTAGAAGCCTTAAAAAGAAAAGAAAACAATGAATGTAATTACAGCCATCATGCTGAGATTCTGATCATTTTCCTTTTGCTACTATATCAGAGAAATGAGGGTCTAGGAAGCCAGCGCATGACTAAAGAGCACTTTCTAAAACAAGTGTTTTTAGTTCAGCATCATCTGGCATCTCTCAGCTCCAATACCATTTGCTTAAATGGTGTGTGTACTTACAGTTCTGCCTAAAAGTGGTAATTAAGGAGGGGAGGGAGTCATTTCTTTTTTTCTATTGAGGTTTAAAGTTGGATTTATTTTCATATGAGTAGAGAAAGGAGAAAATATATGAACAAAATTGCTTTTCTTCTCTCTCTGCACTCTCATATTTAGCCAAGTCATTTATTTCATTTTCAGATTATCCATCTATGTAAAAACCCATCAAGGAAGCATGCCTAGGGCAAACAGATACCCTACAGGCTTATACAAAGATGCAGATGCAGTTGAGACAGTCAGCTAATCAATTATGAACTGTTTTGACAAAGAAGTCTATGGTTGTGTTAAAATACTTGTGTATATATCCTCACACACACTCTGACTCTTACTGTTCAATATTTCTATGTGTCATAATCTCTCAAAGTTCTCTTTAGCCTGTAATTATTGTTGACAACAATCTAGGCCCTGATGATGTTTGTGGTCACCTCCGGCTGCTAAGAAGAGCAATCTCGACTCTAGCACACTTGAGTTAAATTAAATTATCATAGAGAAGCAATATCGGCTGCTATACCATTCTAGTCGTGAACCCAGAATTGGAAAAAGATTGATAGACTGCAGGAGTGGATCAACAAATAACTATGTGGGTGGTTCTGTAAGGTACTTACTTCTACAAATATTGATAGAGATAAATGGAATGTGGCTTAAAATTGCATTTTCCAAAACAGAAGGGTTGTTTGTTTTCCCTGTAACTATCAGCTATCAAGTGATAATGACAATGTGTTCATGTTTCCCATACCTGGTATCACAAGATATTCATTGTAAGACTTGCCTTCATACAAGCAACATGAAATCACTGGGTGAGGTCACAGCCTCTATCTGTTTGAGGCTGACTACTTTTCACTCCCAGGAAAATGTTGCTCAAATGATCCACTGGAAGGTGACCAGAATCATCTAGGACTTTTTCTTAGCCCTGGAATTGTGCAGAAAAAAAGTTGGGGGAGGAATAATTTTAAAATATATGCCTGTAATCATAGTTATCCTTTAATGTATTGAATTATAAGTGGCAATTATAGGAAGTATGATGACAGTACTGATTTTGAATTTATAGAAAAACATGAAAAATGATTCTAATTTGAAAGATAAAATGAAAATGATCAGGGAGGTGTTGCAGTACTTTGTACTCTGTACTCTGAAGTATGAGGCCCTGAGTTTGATGGCTTTATCTCATGTACAAGAGCGATACTTTGGTCCTCTCTTTATCACTAACAAACAGGTAAATGTTTTTTAAAAAAGAAAGTATGTTTCAGCAAAATCAAATTAATGTGGCCACTTAGTTTTTGGTATGTTCAGATTTAAAATATTCACTGAAGAAATATATAAGGTCTGATAATTTTTTTAAAGACCTGACAAATGAAGCAATTAGAGAATACATAAAATTTCATCTGCTATAGTCTAATCTTTAGGTTCCTGATTATTAAACGATTTGTTCTGTTTTATAACTTAATTCTTTTCAGTCACCAAGTTGCAAATGCTATCATGACACCAACCTGAATTCCCTGGGCAGATGACCTCACCAGTATACCTTGGAACCTCACCTCTCCAGAGCTCTGCTCTACTAGGGAAAGAGAGAAACAGGCTGGGAGTATGGATCAACCTGCCAGCACCCATGTCTAGTGAAGAAGCAATTACAGAAGCCAGACCTTTAAACTTCAGCACCCCATAATCCTAGAGGGATAAAAAATAGGGAAGCTTCCAATGGAGGGGATGGGATATGGAACCCTGGTGGGAATTGTATAGAATTATACCCCTTTTAGTCCTTTTCCCCTGTTGGAAATATAAATCATCTACATTCTTGCCTTTGTTGCATAAATGTATGTGTACTCAGACAATAAAGGTCTTTAACTAGAAGAGAAAAAACCACAATCGATATTACTTCAAGAAGGTATAACATCACCATACTTAGTGGTATCAGTTATCATGTCTTTATTGTTAGAACATTTTTTTTGTAGTATCTGGGTCTCACATATGTGATTTGTTTCCTCTTGAATTGACCCACCAGGAACTTGAGCATTGTGTGACATGCATTCTAGTGGGTGAGGTACCTTTTTACCCTCTAGAATATCATTCTGAATGGAGGGAGCTATAGATTTGGAATATAGTAGGTTTGATATAAGTTCCTTAATAACTAACTGGTGACTCATGCCTATAATACAACTTAATTAGAGATGTCTTAGACACTCTAAAAATAAAATTCACTAATTTACCAAATATCTATCAGATTCCAGATTCCCACTATGCATTAACTCATGGTGTATGTATGGGGCTAGGAATGTGTTTGAATTAGAAGACTTTTTTGAAGAGATTGTACCTAAGCTGATACTTGAATGGTATGATGTGATTTGACAATGTCAGTTGGAAAAGATGGAGATTAGATAAACATTCTAGGCAGAGGTGCCAGCTAGTGAAAAAATTTTAAGTCATGGATAAATCATTATTGACTTTAAACAAGCATTATCACAATGGAAAGATGTGGCATGTGAGTCAGCTAGGTAGGGGCCAGTCATGTTACTTTTACAAACAAGAGTAAAACATTTAGATTTCTTTCTGCTAGGAATCCATAGAAGGCTTTAAGCAGGAGGGTGCCATTAGATTGGGAAAGGACCTGAATACTGCTTTATAGAAAGTGGATCAACTAAGAAAAGGAAGGAAGAAATGTAGCTGATTAGAAATTTATTACATTAATCCAAGGCAGAAGTGGTAATAACAGAGATAACATTGTTCATAGATGAGGTATATTTTGGAGCAGAACAATGAAACCTAGATGAAAAACTGGATGTGTGGGTGACTGAAATGTGGAAGTAAAGACTAACTCATAGACCTTTTAGTGAGTGACTAGAGAGATGGAAGTGCTGCTTATTGAATTGGGATGGGTTCAGAGTAGACCATGGTTGGGAAAACCTTTGTTTGGGGTGACAGGTGGTTGGCATGGCAGGTATTCATGTAGAATATGCAGTCTCAATACAGCAGAAAAAAGTCAGCAAAGGAATCTGAAAAGGAGAATTAGTGTTATATCGAACAGGCCATGGCCGGTGCGCCGCTATGTTCCATCGCTGGGGAGCCAGAGACGACCCGAACTGCCCCTGCGGCTACAGACAGACTATGACCCACATAGTCAACGACTGCCACCTCTCCAGATTCAAAGGAGGTCTCGAAACTTACATCAGGCTCAACCTGACGCTGTTGACTGGCTATGGAAGAAGGGCAAACGCTAGAGGAAGTGTTATACTGGGAAGATTAGAAGATTAGTTTGTCATGGGATTCAGAAGAAATGTCTCAATGACATGTAAATTATTACTATGACAAATGGCACTAAGGTATAAAGGTAAGATCAGAAAGATAGACAACATAGGCAACATGAAACTTATTGCTGACTTGTTCAAATGGAAAGTGCTTAAATTACTTGTGATTTTATGCTCTTTTCCAGATGAAACAGAAATATGTGTCCTGTTGTTTGCAAACTTCTACTGCATGTGAGCTGCATATTAAGGTTTCACCTTATCTCTGGACTGTTGAATCAGTAAGGTTTAACATTAGTATCATTTTTATAAGTTGAAGTATTATTTATCTACTACCATCTTTCAACATAAGGTCTTTCTAAGTAAGAGAGGAGCCAAGATAATTGTATCTTTAAAGATGGGAGAAAATCAAGATAAAAGTCAAGGTGGTAGAAATCCTCCAGAAGAAGTCTACTAAGCTCAAAAGAAAAGTACAAATACAAGATGATCTCACTTATAGGTGGACCTTAGGAAACAGGGACAGAAAATGAAAATACAAAGTGAGACAGACTGGGTGAGCTGTACTACATCACAGCAAAAGATTCTCGGAAGGAAGGTATCAGAGGGGGTGAAGAGGACCTTGGGGTCTTGGTGTATGATGATGGAAAAGGACCTTGGTTGGAGGTGAGAATGCTCTGCAGATACCTAGCACAGGATAAACTGCGAGTTTGGAGCCTCAGGCATGAGAATCTGTTTGTATAACCATTAAGCTATCTACCCCTGCCCCAGGATAAAATGTTCCTATGTGTTACCAACTCTCCTGTAACCTGTCAATCACCTCCAATAAAATAAAATCAATCAAAAGAAGTTGTTATCTATTAAGTAACTAATTAGATTTTAAAATATGAATATGTATTGGGAATCCTATTGCACTTCTAAGATTGCAGTAGGACCACACTCTCAAAAGCATGGATTGCTGGCGCAATCAGAAGGTGAGTGTTTCTTAGCCAGGGAAAAGGCACACTTGTAAGAATCCCCTAAGTCTTAAAGAAGAACAAACTGATCTACATTATTTCTATCCTACATTAGCCCACATTCTCATCAAAAATAACGAGAAACTGTCAGTGCTAAAAACACCAAAATTATTCAGAAAATCCTCAAGCTAATGCTTATATTCAGGACAGGAGTAAAATGACCAGTTGTAGTTGGTCTATTTGTCAAAATGCAGGCTCATTCAGAGATCAGAAAGCATACTGACTTGATGATACCTAGAATAACTGTTCCATAAGGCTTAGCTCAAAGACCTTGATCTATGATGGATCCAGTTTTTATTTTTCAAAGGTGTTTTAAGGATTATTCTTCTTTCTATTAAATTGGAGGACCTGCCAAAAGTTCCTGACAAAATGACCTTACTCTCAGAAGCATAAGCTCTGAACAGTTTACAGACTTCCTTATATTATACACAAAAATGACCTAAGTAAACTATTCCTTTAAAAAAAACCCAATTGATTTGTATGTGAGATAGATAGATAGATAGATCGATAGATAGATAGATAGACAGACAGAATGAAAACATAGCCTCTGCTTCAATGGAACTCAGAAGCTCATGCTTGAGAATCCAGCATTTTGTCTACTGGTCCAGTACACTGACCACAAGTATGTCAGTTCTCAGATGAGATTAAATTTGTTTTCCTCTTTTATTTATTTATTTATTTATTTATTTGCCAGCCCAAGACAACTTCTTCCTGAACCTTCTACAAATGGCAAGCCTTAGAGCAGAATGAGCACCAGGCAAATGAGAATTTCCCAGCATTTATGTCTAAAAAGGAAGTAACATGTGAAATTTAATAGATCTTAGAGAGAAGACACCCAACCAAGTAGCTCCTTTGACAAATAAGGAAACTGAGGACTTGTGAGGACACCCTATCCTATTAATAAGCTATGAAGAGATGTGTCATAGTTGTAGGAAACGCAGCTTTCATGTCAGTTAGACTCTAGTCTTCATGCATGACTTGAGTGTTACATTATGACCTTAGATAAGATCTATAGCTGAAGCCAATTCCATCATAGTCCATATACTTTTTTTCGCTGCTACCAGGGTTACCACTGAGCCTCTGTGACAGCACAATAAATTCAATGCTCCCAGCAACTCTTTTCTCCTCCCCTCCCCTCCCCTCTCCTCCCCTCCCCTCCCGTCCCCTCCCCTCTCCTCCCCTCCCCTCCCGTCCCCTCCCCTCCCCTCTCCTCCCCTCCCCTCCCCTCCCGTCCCCTCCCCTCCCCTCCCCTCCCCTCTCCTCTCCTCCCCTCTCCTCTCCTCTCCTCTCCTCTCCTCTCCTCTCCTCTCCTCTCCCATCCCCTCCCCTCTCTTCTCCTCTTTTCTCCCATCCCCTCCCCTCTCTTCTCTTCTCTCCCATCCCTTCTCCTCTTCCCTCCCCTCCCCTCTCCTCTCCTCTCTTTCCCCCTCTTCTCCTCCCCCTCTCCTCTCTTCCCCCCTCTCCTCTCTTCCCCCCTCCTCTCTTCCCCCTCTCCTCTCTTCCCCCCTCTTCTCCTCCTCCCTCTCCTCTCCTCCCCCTCTCCTCTCTTCCCCCTCTCCTCTCCTCCCCCTTTCTCTCCTCCCTTCTTTCCTCTCCTCCCCCTTTTCCTCTATTCCCCCCTCCCTTCTCCTCTCCTTTCCTCTATCCTCCCCTTCTCTCCCCTCTCCTCCCCTCACCTCCCTCCTCATCCCCTCTCTTCTCCTACCCTCCCCTCCCCTCTCCTCTTCTCTCCTCCCCCATCACCTCCCTCCTCCTCTCCTCTCCTTTCTCTTCTCCTCTCCTCTCCCCTCCCTCCTCTCCTCTCCCCTCCTCTACCCTCTCTCCTTCCCTCCCCTCTCTTCCCTTCCCCTTTTCTTTCCCCCTCTCTCTTCTCCTCATTCTTTCTTTTTTTATTTGATAGGACAGATAGAAATTGAGAGAGAAGGGGGACACAAAGAGGGGAACAGGAAGAGAGATACCTGCAGTACTGGGACCAAGGCCTTGACCCAAATGTGTGTGCTCTGCTGATTGCCTACTAACTGACCCCTCAGTCAATGTAAATTATTGTTTCCAGAAAAACTGATCAGGTGTAAAAATCTTTACATGATAATCTAGGTCCTACATTATAAGAGAACATCCAGGGTAAAGGGAGAATAACAGGGAGAAAAAAATCAAAGTGAAAGGGTTAGGCAGTGACACACATGGTAGGGCACATATATCAATCACCAAGCTCAGCGGGACCCAAGTTTAAGTTCCTGATGCTCACTTGTAGGTGTGGGAACAGTGATCATCTCAAGCAATGAAACAGGCATCTCTCTTTCTCCCTCTCTCTCCTTTTCCCTCTCAATTACTCTGTCATATAAAAAAGTAAAGGAAGGAAAAACAGGGAAAAATGGCTGCCTTGAGTGGTGAATATGTCATCAAGCCCTGAGCCCCAATGATAAACCCAATGTCAATAAAAATTAATAATAATAATAGAACCAGGTAGTGGTACATCTGGTAGAGCAAACATATTTCATATACGAGGACCCAAGTTCAAGCTGCTGGCTTCACAAGTAGTAAAGCAGCATTGCAGATGTCTTTCTCTTTTTCTCTCTGTACCTCTCCATCCCCTCTTGATTTTTCTGTCTCTATCCAATGAATAAATAAATTATATATTAAGAAAACCATAGTGAAGTCACATGTGACATAACCAAGGCAACTAGAAATGTTAAGCTGGGCTAAAAATGTCTCTTGGAATTGAGAGACTGGAATAGACATTGAGGATGTAATGATGAAATCAGTTACTTTACAAGATGAAAATAAAATTTGTATGCTGAAAGAGTTTGTATTCCATAGTATTTAAAAGTACAGTCTTTGTGTCTGAAATTGGTTTGTAGTACATAGAATGGATTGAAGGGAAGGCATATATGTCAAGGTTATATTCCAATATCTGGCATATAGAAAATGTTAAATAAATGGCAACTACTATTGGTAAAATTCTCTTTTTAATTAAAAATTTTAATTATTCCTTTATTTTTAAAAAAAATTTATTTATAAAATGGAAACACTGACAAGACCATAGGATAAGAGGGGTATAATTCCACACAATTCCCACAACCAGAACTCCATATCCCATCCTCTTCCCAGAGCACTGTTGGTGCAGGGGACTGAACCTGGGACTTTGAAGCCTTACGTATGAAAGACTTTTTGCAAAACCATAATGCTATCTCTCCCATCCTGGTAAACTTCCTATATTCCTATAAGAAGGTCTATCTCTCTTAGGATATGATATCTCCCTTGAGAAGAATAATAGCATACACAGATGTTCTTATATATGGATATTACAGAAAGGCATTCATCCATGAGTATTGCTTTCTAAGTCTCCTCAGTACAAATGTACAATGATGTGATTTAGTTTTCCTAGTCAGTGTTTCCAACAGTGTTTGTACACTTTAGGAGAAGACAGAATATCAAAGGTGTGATTTTAAAATAATACCTAAAGGTATACATTTAAAAACAGCAATAACGTAGCCTGGGAGGGAATGAAGTGGATAAAACACTAGACTCTCAGGCCTGAAAAACAGCACACAAGTTCTAGGCACAGTGCCATCATTACTATGTTTATAAAATTACTATGTTTATAAAATTCACCTGATCCTGGAACATGATGGCAGAGGAAGATCTAGTGGAGGTTGAATTGTTATGTAGAAAAGTGGGAAATGTTACGCATGTACAAACTATTGTATTTTACTGTAGACTGTAAAACATTAATAACCCCAATAAAGAAATCAAAAAGATAAATAAAATTCACCTGATAGTGACTTTCTTCTCTATTCAATAATATCTTCCGAGGAATCTCAACTGCAGTTACGACCCAGGCACCTGATAGCTTAATCATTGTTTTGCTCTTTCATCTGTCAGTACTTACCTATGGAGAAACTGAATGATGTGTGCTTTTCTGGAGTTGGGGAAGGAGATAAAGGAGGAAGGATATGAGAGGTGAAAGAATTAGAAAATAGTAAATAGAGGTGAGGTGAAATTCACAAAGGAAGCTATTTCTCAAGTTAGCATTAGTGTGCACACAGCTCTAGCATCTCAGCTCCAACTTAGGCTGGTTGCCTTCTAAATTTTAATATACTAATTTATTTTTTTCTCACATTTGGTTACACTTTTGTGACATTTAGTGGGTGACTGATATCAAATGGCTCTTTGATGCGTAAGTCTTTATCACTCATTCACATTTTTTTAGTTCAGTACATTTTTGTATTTTTGAATAACACAAAGGATTTCTGAAGGTTTCCATGTGGAGGTGAAATGAATACAAAATTAACTCTGCTTTGGTAGGGAAGCAGTATATTTTTTATTATTTATTGACCTATCTATCTATCTACATATATATATATATCTAGCTTTCTTTTCCTTTTACTCCTCTCCTTTCCATCTCTTTCCTTTCCTCTCCTCTTTCCTCCCTTCTTTCTCCACTGTTCCCAGTGAACACTTATCTTTTCTGATAGAAGTAGGGAGGAATAGAAAGGAAGACAGAGAGAAATAGAGACATCTGCAACACCAGGTCACTGCTCACAAAGTCTCCCCCCACCCCCTCAGGTAGGAAGCAGGGGCTTGAACCCAGACCCTTGAGAATAGTATGTACCCTTTACCAGGTGTACCATTGTCTGGCCTCACTAGCTTTCCTACTTAGTATACCTAGATGCTTTTTTTTATAAAGATAAATGATAGACTGATAGATAGATAGATAGATAGATAGATAGATAGATAGATAGATAGATAATAGATAGGTATATAAATTGATTAATAGATTATAGAGAACACAACAGTAAAGCTTCTTTCAGTGAGGTCTGAGCTGGACTTGAATATGGATTGTGTACGTAGCAAAGCAGCACACTATCTAAGGTCATAGGTCCAATATTTAAATCCTTGAACTGGACATCCTGGTAGTGTTTAGAGAAAAGTGTAATTTTTCTCAACCTCCCTCACTGAAATTTTGCAAACAAAACATAACTTTCTCTTTCCAGAAAGTTCACAATTTACCTGATGTTATAAATTGATAAAGAGAATTCATGTGATTTATGCAATAACACTTTCTATCTATTCAGGAAGGTATAGGCTTTTCTGGGATGTTTATGAAGAATTTTGAAGCAAATCAAAGAAAATCTCTATGATTTGGGGTTACACACCTTTGGGATTGTCCTCCTCCTTTTCATCAATGGGAGAAGAATGGCATACCAGTCTTGTGGTAGGTACAAAACAAGATGTTATGATTAAAAAGATAAGTTTACAGCAGACAAACTTTCAATAACACATTAGGAAAGATGGGGAGGGGTGGGTGAGGGGGGAATTAAAACCAAACAGGTGAGGCCAAAGATTACCTTGCCTGATAAGAACAGGCAGTCCCCTTAAGTAATGCATGCAGGGCATGTATTTACAGGGCTATCAAAACAATCAGAAACATCAGAAGGCATAACATTTGTTTGCCTTTTCAGGAAAAGTAACTCTGCAGGCTTATGGATCATCTAAATTAGACTTTACTATTTGGATGTCCTTGCCATTTGTTCTTTTAAATTTTCAGCCTAAGGGGTATTTTCTCCTATCAATGTGCATGTGTAAGTCCCATTAAGGCTAATGGAAATTTGGTGCCTGAATCCAAAGAAAAATCTACCTCTAAGCTGGCTTTTTGCACATGTAATGTGAGAAAAATCACTAACCTCCAAGATGGCATTTCTTACACACAACAAAAGAAAAAAATAACAAAATTTGTTCTTTCTTTTTCTTTCTTTCTTTTTTTTTTTTTTTGTCAGTGTGGGCCTCAACAATTATATTAATGATCAAAGACACGCTTGTGGAATTTTAAACCCAGTGAACACATGTGCCATTTGAGGCATTGCTATCTCCTCAAATTGCTTTCCCTCCAATTTGCTTTAGGTTGTCTCAGGCTTTGAAGCACCAGGTGATGGATGGAAACCAAGAGAAATGGAAGTGGTGAGAATCTATTCCTCAAAAAAGTCCTCATTTATTTACATGCACTCTTGGTTCAAACTTAATTCCACCAGCTTCTGAATCAAACCTGGAACACAAAACAGCTTGCTTATCTTTTCTCTGTCAACAATTTTACCTCCTAAATATTTCTTTGTATCTCAGTTCCAAATCATTTCTAAGGCAGGAGTCAGTATTCAAGAGAGCTGTTAATGTTAAAAAAAAAAAAGCAGTTCTATGCCTCTGTTTATTTTGGTGGAAGGGAAATATTGGTTCTGGGGGTTGCATTAAAACCCTAATAGAAAAGTAGGCTTTCCCCCCTTTCCAATCTTTACACATCTTTCAGGAAAAAAAAATTGTACCTCAAGAAATTTCTTTAACAAAGAGAACATTATTTCAGACTTTAACATTTCTGTCTGCTGATTAGCATTAGTCATAAGCAGAGGCCTGCACTAAATGTCTAGTGAGTACAGATAATGTTCATTTTGTCTGGAAGACAGGTTGCCGCCTGTCAAAGAGCGATGCAATAAATGACAGGTTTTGACTCTGTGCCTTGCAGGCATATTAGGCTAAGAAATCGCCAACATGATGAAAAATTATTTTGTCAAAAATTTGTAGGTCACCCATCATTGTCTAATGTATTCTGTGATTAATTGCTAGCATAGATCAGCATTATGTCTTTCCAGTGAATCGCTTAATTGTTGCCTGCTTCATGCTCTTAATGTAATGATGAGGCATCTGCTCCTTTCCCATGTGCTTTTAAATGCCAGCTTTTGCATCCAGGTTACAGGGTTGGGAATATTCAACTTAAAGAATGAGTTGAAATTAAAAACTTCGGGAGTGCTGTCTCTTCTTCCTTTTTATGAGAGTGTGCGAGGGAAGACTGAGCGTTAGTGTTAATGTATGTAGATTTTATTTCTGATGAGTGATTATTTGACTGCTCATTTTACGAAGATTTATGGTGTGCTTTCTATCTCCTGACTGCAGTGCTACTCTTATCTTTAATAAAGGAGATGAGGACATTAATCAGCCATTGTCAGGGCTCCTGACTAAGACATTAAATGTACTGTATGGGATAGGTAAACACGCTCCAGATCCTTCTCTCCTCCACTAGATCAGGCAAAAAAACACTCATTATATTTATCATAATTTCACATCTGCTGTTTTTGAAGCAATGTACCATGAGGCCATAAACTGTATTACAACTGTGCATAAATTCAACTGATTTGTGGCTGGAGTAACTAATTCCTAAAGTACATTTTAGAAAAACAAGCAGTGAGCCCTGAAATTGCAATTCCATAAAGGCACTAAATTACTGACTGCAGAATCAAAAATTTGCTTGATGTGATTCTGCAGTGACCATTTTATAAAAAGTGACAGTGCAGCTGTGATTGAGTCAATAAAATAAGGACGAGTGAGCTATACACTCAAACAAGATTAAAGAGAAAGGAAATGACAGAGGACAGACTCACGGTATACAAACAGAGGAAAACATAATGTTTCCCCCAATGGCTTAAGGATGCAACTTTTAATAGTGGCAATATTGGTTTCTCAATAATCTTTTCATTTTGGAGGTAAATGGGAACAATCTATTGATAACTTTTTAATCCATATATATATGTACGTATATGTATGTGTATATTCTATAACCTAAGGAACACACTTCATACAGAAACAATGGATTTAGAGATAATTTTTTTAAAAAATCATGGCATTTGCTATTGATTTAAGGTTACTGTAATACTTTCTAAAATTATCAAGGATAATTCTCTTCCTATTATTTACTTGTCCTAGTGGTTTTTAAGGATATGTGTTGGACTAATCTTTTTGTCAGGGGAACCAGGGATGTGTTTGTACAGGAAATGTGTGTATGTCTATTTACGGGCAGGGGATATATTTCTATTTATATTTTTTAACTTTATGGGTGTATTCCACACATTATTATTATTTATAAGAAACTTGAAATGTACTTAAGTTTGCTATAGAATGTCTTCTCCCAAAAAGAAAGAAGAATAGGGAGTAATCTTTCACACAGGACAAGTAAAACCAGAAACATCATTGTTTTTTGAAGACAAAATGCTCTTGACATCTGTTCAGATGAAAGCCAAAGGCATGCCTAACAGCGGGAATCCTGAGCAGAGGTGTGAGCCCACAAATGCAACCTGCTAAGGGGGCCCACCCTTTACGTTCTGCTTGAAGCAGGATGTGGTTATGTGATTATTTATTGACTGGAAAAAGCAATTTAAAAGGAAAAAAATAAATGGAACTTGGCTTTCATTGCTTGAGTTTCTCAAGATACCCAATGCCTTTCACCAATTATTTCATGCCTCTCTGCCATTGAGGCTGGAAGTGCTGCTGAGGTGCTTTTGTTTCATCTGACTATGATACATATGCATCCTTTGTTTAATATGCTGTGTTTGAAGGCTTCTTCTCATTGAATGTGGACAATTACTTGCCACCCAGGGCAAACTGCAGAGGGTATTTACTGCCAACATAGTTTAGAATAAACCAACCCTATTTGATTTTTATTTACAGAAGAATAGATGTGCCATATTTTATTCTTTTTACTGACCAGCATGCTGGTCAAGTGTTAGAACAGCAAATCTGGAGCCAGCACATCGAATATTTATCTCTACTCATGATACTAAGTCAGAATTGGTTGTGTTCAGAAGGCATTGCGTCGTGTCTCTCTAATGGTATCAATCTGTGCATCACAGAGCATTTCTTTGCCTGACATTATTACTTTACTGAAATTAAGCTTGAAACAATCTGATGTCAGATACTGTATATCTACTTTTATTGCCAGACTTCCTGAGCCCACCATATTGCCAGGACTGCATCTCATTTCAGATGGGTTTAACAAGATATATATTCTCAAGTTTATTGAGAGTTGGATAGATTACATTTTCCATTCTCAAAAAGCAGGCTGGTCTTTTCAGTGCATTTTATAGAACAAATGTAAATTCCCAGGCTGCAGTTGACAAAAATTCATGGTTCTTTTCTTCATGTCAAAAATAAATCCTGCACAGCATCAGAGATGAGTAAGTGTGGTCTTGTGGAGCAGGCTTCAGTTCACCCTTTCTGATTTAGCAGCAGTTTCAGTGTACTTGAGAAATCTGTAAAAGTTCAATCATTGTGGTCTAGGCAAAGAGATATGCTCACACAACTGAATTACTGTACTTGAAAGTGAATTGTAAGGACTCAATGAAATGTAAAGCACTTTCTGAACACAGTAGCCACTCTCCTCTCCTCCCTCATCTTCTTCTTTTCCTTTCTCTTCCTGCCTTCTTTTTCCTTCTTGTCCCTGCCCCTCCCCTTTCCTACCTCCTTCCCTTCTTCATTTACTTATACTTCTTCTATGAAGCCTTAATTGAAGGTGTTTGCTTTAGGTAAAACATAAGCATCAGAAAGTGCTGGATTATGCAACTAAAATACAATAAAATTAGTCCTTTATTACATTTAGGAGTTTATGTATTTAGAGGGTGTGGAATCTGTAGAAAGTAGCTATCAAATAAACTTATTAGCAGTTTAGCTTTATTACTTTATAAAGATTACCCACATATGTATGTCCTGGAAGGAAAGTAGATATGTATGAAAAAAGTGTTTATAGCTAAGAGTTAATCAAACATATAGAATCACAGGAGGAAATGTTCTCTCAACTTCCATGTACTTTTTTCAGGCCCACTTCACCACTCATAAAACTTTTCCCCTGCAGGTGGGGACTGGGGGCTTGAACCCAGTTCATTTCATGTGATAATATGTTCACTCAATGAGGTACATCACAACCACCTATCCCCAAGGTAAAAAATTATTTAAAGCCCTTGGTAAAATGCATACACATACACACACACACACACACACACACACACACACACACACACACACACCCCAATCAATAGTGAGTAATAGAATTCTGAGTCCTATAAATGTGGACATAGATATGAATTGGTATTAGTGCTTAAGTGTGCAGTGACTATTTCCAGTTCTTCATTCATTCACTCATGTAACTGCTGGGCTAGAGTGAGGGTGTTTCTTCCTGGGCATGTGCTCTCTGGGTTGGAAAGAACTCAACCGGAGCCAACCTGGACTGCTGCTTACTCAGCGACACGGGAGAGAGACCAGGAACTCATGGCACAGAGGGAACTCAATGCCTTTTTATTGATCAGAGACACTGCTTTTATCTATTAGCACTGTAAGTGACAAGTTGGAAAAGAAAATGGTTAGGAAAGGGGGTGGATAAAAGAAAACCAGGCTAGGTAGAAACTCCCTTAGCAACTGTTAAGAAGGTTTTAACTGGTGGGATGTAGGGAAATTGTGCAGATGCGGTCACATCCACCATGTTGTCCCCTCATGGTATTGTCAATTCCCGTGAGAAACCCTATTCCCAGAGTGCCTTGTTTCCCAGCCAGTTCTGTCCCAACTTGTCACTTTCGGAATTTCTCCTATAAAAGCCATTATGCTTCTGCCCCTCTCTCTCTCTCTCTCTCTCTCTTTGTCCCTTTTCACCTAGGTGACTGGACGCAGAGAAGGGTGCTGCGCATAGTGGGAGGCGGCCATTTTGCTAACTCCACATGACCTGAACCACTGTGCTCTCACCCAACTCTGAGGTGCCCGTGTGAATAAAGATTTGTGTTCCCTCTCCTCTCTGGGTCTCAGGCAAAACAATGACTATGTAAACAAACCATAGCACTGGTAATGGAGGATGGAGCAGAGCAGGGGGGGCTGGCTTAATGTCCAACATCTCCCCCTTTCTTTTTATCTAATGGCCATAGTATCAGGAATGTGGGGTGCTTTGTGAGTCAGGGAGTCTGATAGGATGAGGCACACCTTTGGGGTTACTACTGTCCCTCCTTGCTCAACTTCTCCGTTGAGAGAGACTAACATATGCACCCCTCAAGTTCAAGCCTGCCAAGCTTGACTACATCCTCACAATTTCCCAACATCTACCTCTTACTATTTGTCTAATGGCCATAGTTAAATGGGTCAATGTCTGTAAAAGACACCATTTCTGTCAGGGGAATAGCAGTGTAGGGGTGAACAGAAACCTTTTGGGCAGAAACCTGAATAATATGCAGGCGTTTTTAAAAGAACTGGAATAAGACAGGGAGCAATAAGTAGGAGTAGCAAGGGACAGCGTGAGACTGAAGAGAGGTCTGGTAGGCAGAGAGGGGCAGCCTTATAGGTGGAAGGGGTCACTGCCTGATAGGTGGAGGAGTGGGGGCCTGATAGGCCAAGGGGCGAGAGGGGTGATCTGGCATTGAAAAGTCCTGAGACTGTTACAGTCAGCCCTCAAGAAGTCCAGCAGTGTAAAGGGAGTGTCCAAAGGTGTACCAGCAAGTCCAATAGAAGTGTCAGTCCAATGCCAACAACCAGGGGAGGAAATGCCACATGTCTACCTCGATGGGGGAGGACAGATACTGGAACTTTACTTCTCTGTAGAGAGTGAGCTGGAACTGCCAAAATGTGACAGGTAAAGCAGAAGCAAGAAGGGCAAACAGTGATGGGTGAGAAAAAGGCAGTAGGAAAGTTCTGTCCTTTGGAGTCTGTGAATCAGTTTCTTCAGATCCTGCCAGGTCACATCATTGGTTTTGGGGGGGGTGCTGTAGTCATGACATCTAGTGGGCAATGTCAGAGTGTGCAGGGGTCCAGATGGTTTTCTGGGGACTCATTTATAAGAATCATGTTGAAAATTCCTTCATTTAACTTTGCCTGGTAAGAATGTAGCTTCAAAGTTACAATTTTAACCTTAAAGTTAATCTTTACCAAACTTGAAACACACAAACAAGTTGTCTATAACATGCAGGAAGAGAAAACCTTTGTTACAAAGACATATCATTTCAAACACGAATTTAGATCTGTACTGTCTTATTTGAACCATCTTTACTCACACAGTTTTCAAGACTAAGCGTTTCAAATTTATACCAAGACTTAAAAAAAAAATCAAAAGAGGAAAAACCAAAATTTTTGGAATGTTTCTGGATGTCTCCAGAAACCATGGCTGCATCCAGCATTTTTATATAAAGTCAATTAAGTTTCAGAGTACTCTGAGTAAAATGGGTCATACAAAAATTCAGTCATTCAACTCACTCACTCACAAAACACAACTGGCCAGTCATAGCATAAGATATTCAGAGAAGGGGGAAGAAAGGGCTCTGTGAACCAGATTTTTGAGATTCCACCATGTCATATTATGGGTCCTGGTGTGCGTCCTGCATCGAGTCCTCTTGCAGTGTTTCTTGTTCCTCAGGGATACCAGTGCCATCATGCAGGTATTGACGGACATGACGGGCAGGAAGCCAGACAGGTTTTGAGTAATCCTGTGGAAACACACGTGCAAAAATGGGCCCCTCCCCATGATCAATAGGGGGTCAGGCCCTTTCCAAATTTTATCAAGTGAGTTTTTCCATTTGACATTAATAGCTGGGAGGGTGGATGGTGTTTGCCAATGAAGAATAATAGGAGTTAGGTCCAAGTTTTTGTAAATATTAAAGAGATTTAATGTAGTTAAGGCTTTTGCTAGCTGGATATTGGGGGTTTACATTCCACCTTTATCTTTATTTAATTGATCCTTAAAGGTTTAATGGGCCCTCTCAATGCCTTGTCCCTGTGGATTATAGGGAATGCCTGTAGTATGAGTAATGTTCCAGAGGGAACAAAAATCTTTAAATTGTTTGCTGGTAAATGTATTCCTATTGTCAGTTTTAAGTTGTAGAGGTAAACCCATTACAACAAAACAGGAGAGCATATGGCTTATAAGCTTTTTTGAGCTTTCTCCCATCTGAGCTATTGTCCACATAAATTTAAAAAAGGTATCAATTGAGATAAACACATATTTTTGTTTGCCAAATTTGTGTATATGGGTGACATCAATTTGCCAAAGAGCATTGGCTTTTAAGCCTTGGGGGTTAATCCCAAGAGTTTGAACAGCAGATGTCTTGATTGGACCTGCACAGGAGGAGCATGTAGCAAGAATATGTTTCAACTGTGCCTTTATGATTAACATGGGTTAAGCAATGAAAGTCAGCAGGATTAGAGACTGGCTAGGAGAATTCCTTGGAGGTGAGGCAGTCAGCTGCAGCATTCCCTTCGGACAGGGGGCCAGGAAGAGGGCTGTGGCAATGAAGGTGTTGAACATACAGTGGTTGAGTTTGAGAACAGAGCATAGAGGCAATCAATTTAAATTAAGAGAAGAGAAATTCAATTCTCACGTAAGAATGAGCAAGCCATGGAAGTAAGTTTACAGTATACACACTGTCAGAAAAAAGGTTGAAGGGTTCTGGTACAGCTTTTAAGGCTATAGAGTTCTTTGTAGTGAGGGGAGTTATCAGGAAACTCAGTAAAGAGAGACGTGGGACATTGTTTATCTGGATAATATATAAGGGCAGCAGCTCCCTTCTTGCCACCATCAGTAAAAATTGTGGGAGCAGAGGGTATGGGATCTTGAGAGAAAAGTTTAGGTACTAGTAAAGGCAAAAGAGGTAAAGAGGCTGTCAATTTATTAAAAGGAAAATGATTATCTAATTGTCCTGGAAAACCCATTAAACTTATGGCAAAACGAGAATGGTGGCATATGAGCCACTCCATATCTCTGAGAGAAAAAGGAAGAATAATTGAATCTGGATCCCTTCCTAAGACCTGAATTGTTCTGTTTCTTACTTGGCAAATCATAGATTCTCAGTAAGAAGTCTTAGAGCTCTCCCTACTGGTTTATGAAGCCATCCGAGAACACCATGACTCTGGTATATAGCCCCCACCACAGTAGGGGAGGAGTTAAAGATCAAAAGATTTACGGGAGAGGAGGGGGAGAACCTAATGAGGTGCATGTCCTGGAGGGCCTGATTAATCCTTTCTAGGAGGCTTCGGCTGTTAAAGTCTGCTTTGAGGAGGGCTGTTTGTCTCCTTTTAATAGATCAAACAGTGGTTGGAGGCAGCTATTGGGGAGATAAAGATATTGCCTAAGCTAATTTAAATTCCCAAGAAAACTTTGTAAAGAAGCAAGAGTGAGATTAGAAGGAAAATAACAGAAGATTTTAAGGGACAAATCTGTATTAGAGAAATCTCTGAGCCTAAGAAAGATATTGGAGGAATTAGCTGTACCTTCTCAGGAGCTACATTAAGGCCATTTTTATTTATTTCAGGGATAAGAAAATCATGTAGGGCAGAGATATCTATATCTAATTTTCTCCATATTAAGACATCATCCATATAATGAAAAACCTTAAGGCCCTTTTGAATATATGGAAAAAGGGCAGATTTAACAGCCTCTTGACAAATAGTAGGACTATTGGTGATGCTGTGGGGCAGTACCACCTACTCAAATCTATTGGCAGGGCTGGAATTATTAATAGAAGGAACAGAGAAAGCAAAATATTTACAATCTTGTGGGTGCAAGGGAATAGAGATAAAATAATCCTGTATATCGATAGCTATGATTGGAATTCACATGGGAATTGCAGAAGCAAGAGGTAAACACCTTTGAGGAGAGCCCCAAACCTTCATGGTTTTATTAACTGCATGGAGATCTTGGGGGAGGTGCCATTTTCCTAAGCACTTTTTAATCACAAAGACAGGAGTATTCCATGGGCTCCGGGAATGGCAAATGTGTCCCAAGGACAAATGCTCTTGGACAAGATCTTTTAAAATTTCTAGCTTCTCCCTAGACAAAGGCCATAGCTCCACCCAGACAGGTTCAATAAAAAGCCAGTCCAAGCAGGGAGTTCTGTTATGAACAGTATCAGTTAGTATTGGGTGTGCTGGTTCGATCTAGAAGTCTCGTGTGAGTGAGAGTGACACCCTGCAGAGGCATCTGATGAAATTACCACATCAAGAGATTCCAGAAAGTCTCTGACCAATAAATTGGTGCTCATATCAGCTAACAAAGGACAAAAGCGTGTGGTAGTCCTGTTTGGGTCTTCCCACACAAGAGAATCTCATGTGAGGAAATTTGTGTCAGTCCTTCCACGCCATGTAGACATGGTCCTGGAAGGAGTTCCCAACTCTGGGGAACCTCTGCTTGCCTTAAAATTGTCTTGTCTGCTCCAGTATCAATCAAACACTTAAAAGGAATTCTACCAATCCTTACTGTCATAGTAGGGTGACTCCTTTCTAAAACAGGGGTGGTCCACAAAATCTCAGGCTCTGAATCTGCTGCTCACTTGCTCCAGCTGGCTATTTTTACACTGGGAGTTCCCACACACCACACACTCCTCCTCCCACTCACCCTCTGCTATTGTTACATGGCGTGGTAGGTGGAGCAATGGGTTGGGTCCTGGGCTGGGCTCCTGTTTATGGAAGAAAGGTGCATTGCTGAGTGGGCAACCCGCTTGACTCCCTCTTGAAGGTGGGGCTGAGGAATGCTTCATGCCTTGTTTAAATCCCTTTTAAAATCTAAATTTGGCAGGGTAGTGCCATTTTTATGAAACTTAGACCAACAATCTTTCCTCAAATGAAAACCTTTCTGGTATCTAGTATAAGGCATTCTGGGCTTCTGGCTGAGGGCAAAAGTCACACCTAGGAATGGCACACTCACTTTGCCCATGGCCATGATCACTGCACCCAAAGCAGCCCCGTCTTTTCTAAAGCTGTGCCAAAGGCTTGTGCCATTGCTAAAGGTTGGTTGGTGGTTGGCTTTAGAAGCCACTATCCATATGTCAGGATGTTTCTTTTTAAGACCATTGCATGCCTGAAGGAAGTCAGGAAGCATGTCATCCCAGACAATAGATTTTAATAAAAGTTGATGGGTGTCCGGGTCAGAAATTTTTCTTTCTAAACCTGATTGGACCCTGGTAATGAATTTAGCTAGGGATTAATCAGGTTCATAGCAAAGAGAAAGAATGGAAGCTGAGGCCACTCCAGTGTGTGGGGGGGTGTTAATCGCCCCCATGCTTGTAATGCACAGAGATGTACCTGATCAAAATAACCAGGGGGGGGGAATTCCTGTCTGCTTGCTGAAGTCCTGTCTCCCAGCTTCCCACCCCAAAAAGGCCTCAAAATCCCAGTTAGGCTGGTTCTGACTGTTCTTGCAGAATTGCTGTAGGCATTTGTTCCTGAAAAATGCTTCCCACTGAAGGAAGAGCAGGCCTGGGAGCATAGCGTGAGCTAGGTCCCTCCAGTCTTGGTGGGGTATTAAGGTTCTGGAGAACACCTTGTAAAATGGATATGGTACATGGAGCATGAACTCCATCCTCCTTAATTACCTGACAAAGTTTTTAAAGATCTGTAGAGGAATACAGGTACCACACCTGAGGTCTCTGTTTATTGGGGGTAACATTTACTGGGAATGTGTGGACTTGCTCCAGAGGAAAAGCTCTGTCATGAATCCAGCAAAGATACTCTGTGTCCGATAGCAGCCTAGCAGTGGTGGGTGGAGCCACAGAAGTGGCAGTGGGCAGCCAGAGATGTGTCTGCCAAAATGGGTGCCTCTGGGCAAAATGTAGAGGGATTAGGGTAGATCACTATCAGGGCAGGCTTTGCTTTCTCTAGAAAGCATATATGGTGCTGGGTAAGCAGAATGACCATCTTCTTTAACTCTTTGATCACAGCCTCAAGGTCCCTTAGACTGGGGCCATTTCCCAAATTAGAGTTGCCCTCAGTCCTTTTGGGAGGGGGCCCTGCATATCTTCTAAAAGCTGTGACCATGGTCAAGAGGAAGCAAGGTGCAGCCCAGAGCAAAATGTTCCAGAGATAGAAAACCTTTTTAGCAAAAAAAGAGTAGAGGATTTGGGACTCATCTTGATAAGGAGGAAGGTCCCCCATGACAGAGGGGTCTCAGGAAAATAAGAAGAGGGAAAAAAAGAATCACAGTGCCTTCATAAAACATGAGGCTGCAGAGAGCCAAGGCTGTATACTTATCTGGGGTGCCTTTGTATGGCTGCCACTTGTGTGTGAAACTGGAGAGTAGGTCCCTGTTCAGGAGCTAGATGCCAGACTAGCATGAGGGTGTTTCTTCCCGGGCATGTGCTCTCTGGGTTGGAGAGAACTCAACCGGAGTCAACCTGGGCTGCTGCTTACTCAGTGACACAGGAGAGATACAAGGAACTAGTGGTGGAGCGGGAATGCAATGTGTCTTTATTGATCAGAGACAATGCTTTTATCTATTAGCACTGGAAGTGGCAAGTTGGAAAAGGAAATGGCTAGGAAAGGGGATGGAGAAAAGAAAAGAGTGGGCTAGGTAGAAACTCCCTTAGCAATTGTTGAGAAGGTTTTTAAATGGTAGGATTAATTAATACCCTGCAGGCAAGGTAGGTCTCAGGCAAAACAATGATTATATAAATAGACCATAGTATCAGCAATGGAGGATGGAGTGGAGCCGTGGGGGGGGGAGGGGAGGGGCTGGCTTAAGGCTCAATATGTAGCAAATATGTGTAAAATCATGTGTATTCTGTGCAGCACTGAATTGGGTTGCAAGATGCCTTCAGTGGTCCTGATCAATGCCTTGCATTCCTCTACTCTCACAGGGAATTGGGACTAAAAATGTGGTGGTATAGTAGCTTTGAGTCAACTAGGATGGGTTAGAAGAGTCAGAAAAGGCCTCTCAGAGTAAATAACTTTTGAGAGAAACCAATGAAGCAGCTGGCCAGGAGGAAAGTAGAGAAAGTCCTGGAGAGTGAGAGTTTGGTGTGTATTGGAAAGAATAGAAGGTGTGAAGGACAAGAGGTTAGAAAGAGCATATTCTACTTTAGGAACTGGTAAAGTTCTGTCTCACTGACATGTATGATAAGACGGGGTGGGAGGGAAGAGCATACAGAGTCTTAAGAACCAAATTAACCAAATTAGCATACAAAGTCTCAAGAACCAGTAGGGACAAGGAGATAATGCAGGTTTACACTACAGACTTTAATGCTGCAAGTTCAATCCTTGCCGCCAGCACAAATCAGAGCTGAGTTGGTCAAATAGTAGTAATAAATATGAATATATTCCTTAGTGTAACTGGCACAATTAAAAAGCTTCAAATAAGTGAAGACCAATTTTTATTTATTAATTTAGACCCAGAGCATTCTCAGCTCTGGTTTATGGCAGAACTGAGGATTAACCTGGAACCTTAGAGTCCCAGGTATGAACATCATTTGCATATCTATTATGACTTCTCCTCAGACTTTGATTTGTTTTATTTTATTTTACTTTACTGTTATTATTCTTTCTTACCAGAGCACTGCTCAGGTCTGGCTTATGGTGGTGCCAGGAATTGAACTTGTGACCTTTGAAACTCAGGCATGAGTCTTTTACATAATTGCTATGCTGTATTTTTAGCCTTGAACTTTAATTTTAGGAAAAGTACCTTGATTATAGTTGAAAGGAGCACTCTAAAAATAAAGAATAGGGAACCTTCCAGTGGAGAGTATGGGACACAGAACTCTGGTGGCAGAAATTATATAGAATTGTACCTCTCTTACCCTACAATCTTGTTAATCAGTATTAAATCACTAATACAAATAATTTTTAGAGAACATTTCTTTGATAATGAATATTCATTTTTATTAATCAATATTACTTAGGTGCTCTTCTACCAATAACTAATATATTAATTTTAAAGAATACACAAAATTTCGTGTATAGTTTGAAAAGTGTTGCTTAACTTTGAAATGTATGTGATATTTTTTTAAAGAGTAGTTTTCTTTTCAATCACAGTGATGCCTCTGCTTTCAAGTTGTAGATATTTGTTTTGATGCAGTGGGTGTTTAGTTTTGATATGTCTTGCCGATCATCATTATATCACTTTTATCACAGGCTATCATAACAAGGCTTTCCATGATCATCTTATTTCAGTTATAAAGCCTGTTACTGCCCACCTCTCTTCTCTAATAATCTATTTAATTACTATCCAATACTGTACATCATTTATTTATTTTTGATTATCATATTCTTCCTCTTCCCCATGAATGAAGAGGTTTGTCTTTTTGTTTCCTGCGTCTTCTGAGTATAAAATATCAACTGCTTGACCCATTGCAGGAACTCAATACATAATTATGGTTGCATTTTTTTTCTTTTTAAAAATTTCTTTATTGGGGAATTAATGCTTTACATTTGACAGTAAATACAATAGTTTGTACATTCATAACATTTCCCAGTTGTCCATATAATAATAAACCCCCACTAGGTCCTCTGTCATCCTTTTTGGACCTGTATTCTCCACCCCACCTACCCAAACACGTGGCATGAGGTAATGCAGACTTTATTGATCAGAGACAATGCTTTTATAAGATAGAACCAGAAGTTGCAAGTCAGAAATGGAAATGGCTAGGAAAGGGGGTGGAGAAAGGCAAAAGTGGGCTGGGAAGGTATAAACTTCCTTAGTAACTGTTGTGATGGTTTTAACTGGTGGGATTAATGTTACCCTGCAGGCAGGGTGGGTCTCAAAGAAGATAGTTCAAAGGAATGGAAGGGGTGGGGATCTTTCAGTCAAAACAATGATTATGTAAATAGGCCATATTATCTGCAATGCAGGGTGGATCGGTGGAGCTGGCTTAATGCCCAACACAACTCCAGTCCATGTTCTGTTTAATGTTTTCTCTTCTGATCTTGTTTTTCAACTTCTGTCAGAGACTGAGATCATCCCATATTCATTCTTCTGCTTCTGACTTATTTCACTTAATATGATTTTTTTCAAGCTCCATCCAAGATGGGCTGAAAATGGTGAAGTCACAATTTCTAATAGCTGAGTAGTATTCCATTGTGTATATATACCATACCTTGCTCAGCCACTCATTTGTTGTGGGACACCTGGGTTGCTTCCAGGTTTTGGCTATTACAAATTGTGCTACTAAAAACATATGTGTACACAGATCTTTTTGGATTGGTGTGTTGGGTTCCTTAGAATATGTCCCCAGGAGAGGAATTGCAGGATCATAGAGTAGGTCTATTTCTAGCCTTCTGAGAGTTCTACAGACTGTTTTCCACAGAGTTTGGACCAACTTACATTCCCACCAGCAATCAGTGCAGGAGGGTTTCTTTGACCCCACAACCTCTCCAGCATTTGTTGCTGTTACCTTTTCTGATGTATGACATTCTCACAGGAGTGAAGCGGTATCTCATTTTTTTCTTTATTTGCATTTTTCTGACATTTGGTTGCATATATAAAGAAGGAGAAGGTCTATATTAAGAGCCAAGCTTTTAGACTGGAATATATAACACATGTTTCAGGGCCAGGTGGAGACACACTCAGTAAAACACACAAATTTACATTCGAGGACTTGGGGTCAATACACACATTCCTACCTGCAAGGGGAAAAACTACATGAGCAGTAGAACAGTGCTGCATGTGTCTCTTTTCCCCTCTGTCTCCATCTCTCTGTTTCTCTCACCCTATATCAAAAAGGAAAACCAACAAAAAGGACAGGGAGGAAGATGTCCACTAGGAATAGTGGAGCCATGGAGGCACCAAGCCCCAGTAGTTGCCCTGGTGGCAAAAAATAAAATAAAATAAAATAAAATAAACACAAAAATGATATGGAGTGGGAGAGATACTTTGGTTGTGGGTGAGGAATGCTGGCACATGATTTAGGGAGGTGTAAAGCTGTATACATGAGACCATAACAGGATTGTAAAACAACATTTCTTCCATAAAATATTTTTAAAAGAGCTGCATGGTGGTATACCTAGTAGAGCGCATGTGCTACAATGTACAAGGACCCTGGTTTAAGCCTCTAGTCCTCACCTGCAGGGGTAAAAATTCATGAGTAGTGAAGCAGTGCTGCAGGTGTCCCTCTTTTTCTCTCCCTCTCTATTTTCCCCTTTACTCTCAATTTATTTTACTCTCTGTCAAACTGAAAAACATATTTAAAATATGAATGGACAAACTGATTTTTTTGTCATGTAAATTGCAAGGAGGCCAGGATCTGTCTGAAGCAGTCAATATTCTGAGTCAGTCAGGCAAAGCACCTTTTTTACTCTTCAAATTGCTGGCATTCTCTTTTAATTTATAACCCTCTGTTTTAGTGGCTGCTGGGAAGTAGCTGCTATACCAGTTATTCTCAATAAACGGCAGGCAGTTGGCTGCATCTGCCTCATTTCTGTTGATGGGGTCCATGTTTGATAGAAAGAAAGTTCTAGGAAAGGAATATTCCTGAAATTGTGAAGTGGAGGGCGCAGCCTCTTTCTACAGAAGTTACACAATTTGTAGTTTTCTGGCTGTATGGGTTGTACAAGAAAGTCAGAGTTTACTGCCCCCATATTTCCTGCAATGACGTCCTCGAGTTCCTTTGAGATTGATTCCAGGAAATGAGGAGCTTTGCTGTTGGTCCCTTAATTCAGTTCCATACAGAAAGATTATTTCAATGACTTGCTAAAGTCCTTTGTCGCCTTGAGACTCAATTACTCAAATTCAGGGACCATAATCTAATTGAGTAATTTCAATAAGAAATCATGATTTTAACCTGAATTTTAATTTCATCCATTCCACTGAATTATGCTGAGGTTATTACAGCATCCTTTAAACTTCAGTACTAATGAATCTCTTTTGTTACAAAGCAGGGACAAATAGGCACTGAGGTGCTTTCAGTGTGGTCCTCTTTTACCTCCTTTTCTCTCTGATTCTGCTTCTATGCCATGTCTTTCCAATTTTTGATTAGGGAGTACACTTAGGTGCATGAAAGGGGGTCTTCATGTTGAGCTTTGTGGGAAGTATATTAACGGCAGTGTCTTGTATAGTAATCAGGCAACACAAAGTCAGAACATTCATTTTGGCTATTATACCAACCACAACTACCTCAGCTGGATGATAATGTCTGGAGTTTGTTATTCACAAAGGCATCCAGAGAAAGAACTTCTGCCTCAGGGTCCTATTTATATCATTCAGATGGACACAGTCTTGGTTAATATCCCACCTGAACTGTATTCTGAAAAATGAATATATAGTATAGTAAATCACAAATTAAAAGGTCAAGGAAGACAGATACAAGTAAGCAAAACCTAAAGTTCCTAATTTCCAAAATTGAGTACATCTAAGATTATGTTCATGTATAACTGTATGATTCCCAACATATTCCTCTTATAATAAGAGATACTTCTAGAACTTAGACTTAAATTCCAAAAAGAAAAATCCCATTCATCAGATGCTAATTAGCACATGTCTTTAAATGCTATGGAGTGAGACAGGAAATCCACTTCCTTATACATGGCTTGCTCTATTTCTCCTTTTCTGTCAGATATTTGGCTTCTCTCTCCCTCTCTCTTACTCAGTTCTTTGCTGTGTAGACTACAAAATATAATAACTTCTAAGCAGTGTGTAAAACAAAGTGCTCAATCCACTTTATTAAAATATCCAATAATAATTGATTTAAAGGCAATAAAATGTGTTCATTAGAGGGTTTATATTCAAGAAATATTGAAAGTATACCTAAAACTGTCACTTTTATTGTGAATGAACAGGATAATATAATTTGAAAAGAGTGTGATCATACTAAAGATTTGTCCTGCAGCATTATCTGATAGCTCGTAAAGTGCTGAAATTTAATATGATGCTTTCAGTCAGTTTAATTGAAATTTAATTGCCACTTTGGGCAGAAGGTTTAGATCTGATCAATAAAATATTAAAGATTTTGTGCTTTCACTTGGAACAGCTTCTTTAGCAATGCATCAAGAGGACCCTATCTTTTCGAAATATTTGTTTGTTATAGTTCACACCATGCTCAATAGTGCTTTCTAATCTGAAAGTTTTAATGTGCTGTGCAGACAAATAGTGGAAATAATAAAGCAATGGTTGATCCATTTAATTACAACACGTTGAAAGAAATAACGGTCACCTTCAGATTCATGAGAAAGGCATTAATGTAAAAGAGCAATAAATATTTTGAAATGTCAAACCTCAGAAAGACAGAGTCCAACTTGAGTTAGGCTGTAAATCAGAGTGAGGGAAGGACCTTGAAAAAAAAGATAGTTCTTTGGTATTTTAGAAATAATTACTAATGCAAAAAGGGTAATGATGAAACTATAAATTACATTAAAAAGAGCCATTAGAGGAGGATTAGTTTATAAAGCTGAGAGATGGCTCTTAAAATTATCCTGCTGGTTATTTCTACTTCTCATTTTAGTCAGACCCCCCTGTCCAATTATCTGATTATCTATAAACTAATTGATCATAGATTTCAGTTCAAGTAATAAGGTCAAGCAAAATTTCTCCTTTTCAGGAACTCCTCTAGGACTGTCTCATTGCTCATATTTTAGGAAGAGAGAGAGTTGGACATTTCTTAATACATGAATAATAATCTTGAGGATGGCTTCAAGCTAATGAATGTCCTTATTAATGTGCCTTAAAATTATAATTCCCTCAGATTATGATCTTCTAAAGATGGTGTTGATATTTGAGTGATTATGTTTTTCTTGATCACTGAGATAATTCTATGCCTAATTATATATATATATTTTTTTTATTTAAGAAAGGATTAATTAACAAAACCATAAGGTAGGAGGGGTACAACTCCACACAATTCCCACCACCCAATCTCCATAACCCACCCCCTCCCCTGATAGCTTTCCCATTCTCTATATCTCTGGGAGCATGGACCCATGGTCATTGAGGATTGCAGAAGGTAGAAGGTCTGGCTTCTGTAATTGCTTCCCCGCTGAACATGGGTGTTGACTGGTTGGTCCATACTCCCAGTCTGCCTCTCTCTTTCCCTAGTAGGGTGTGTCTTTGGGGAAGCTGAACTCCAGGACACGTTGGTGGGGTCTTCAATCCAAGGAAGCCTGGCCAGCATCCTGGTGGCATCTGGAACCTGGTGATTGAAAAGAGAGTTAACATACGAAGCCAAACAAATTGTTGAGCAATCATGGACCCAAAGCTTGGAATAGTGGAGAGGAAGTGTTAGGGAGGTAATCTCTGCAAACTCTAGTGTACTTCTGCTTTCAGGTATATATTTTGCAGTAGTTGAGGGATACGTGTGAATATAAGCTCTGTCTCACAGAAACTGGTGTATATCTAGGTTTTGGGACTTTGTTAGAAAGTGAACCACCTGAGATTAAATTAGAGTGTACTATAAAAGGAAAGGTCTCACCCGAGTAATGAAGCTGAAGGGTTGTCATTCCACACGTGAAGTCTCTGGACACAGTCTGAGGTGAAGCATGTTGAGGTGGCAATCGTTGCGTTGGTTAGGTTGTGATCGGTGGACGCAATATTATTTGGTATGGATTGGGAGAGGCATACGAGAAAGTGGGCCCTATCCAAGGGTTCCAGGACTGGGGGAAGTAGGGGCACAATAGTGGAGATGTGAGGTTCCTGCTGTCTTAGGGTTCAAAAAGACAATCGACAGTTAATCTTATCATCACATTATTTGGTAATTGGGTTAACTTTGAAAAGTCCTTTTGTTATGGTTTGCTGTACAGTATCCAGTATCTTGTATATAGCTGTGCTATTGGATGCTTCTAATCTACTTGGTCTAGGCTTTTGAGAGAGTCCGCATATCAAAGACACAGCCTATATATTAAAAAGATGTAGTCTGTGTTTTGAAAAACTTTGAGATATACAATTGATTTTCCCCCTCTCATATTAATTAACTAGTGATTTATATGTCTACATTTTGCTAGGAGTGTACATAAACACCATTCCCACCACCAAAAGACTGTGACCCATCCCTCCCACCCACTCCCACCCGCCAACGGCCCAGGAAGCTGCATGTAACCCCTCATCACTGGGTTTTTAATTTGGTGCCCTACTTACAATTTGATCAGGTTCTACTTTTAGTTTCCCTTTCATATCTTCTTACTCAACTTCTGTTGATGAGTGGGATCATGCCATAGTCATTTTTATCTTTCTGACTTAGTTTACTTAACATAATTCCTTCTAGCTCTGTCCAAGATGGGTCAGAGAAGGTGGGTTCATTGTTCTTGATAGCTGCATAGTATTCCATTGTGTATATATACCACAGCTTTCTCAGCCACTCGTCTGGTGTTGGGCACCTGGGTTGCTTCTAGGTTTTAGCTATTATGAATTGTGCTGCTATGGATGTAGGAGTACACACCTCTTTTTGGTTGGGTGTTATGGAGTCCTTGGGGTATAACTCCAGGAGAGGAATTACTGGGTCATATGGAAGGTCCATGTCTAGCCTTCTGAGAGTTTTACAGACCGCTCTCCACAGAGGCTGTAGCAATTTACATTCCCACCAGCAATGTAAAAGGGTTCCTCTGTCCCCACAACCTCTCCAGCATTTGTTGCTGCTGTCCTTTTTGATGTATGCCATTCTTACAGGAGTGAGGTGGTATCTTAGTGTTGTCTTAATTTGCATTTCTCTGACAATCAGTGACCTAGAGAAGTTTTTCATATGTTTGTTAGCCTTTTGGATCTCCTCTGAGGTGAATGTTTTGTTCATATCCTCTGCCCATTTTTGGATGGGGTCATTTGCTTTTTTGGTGCTAAGTTTGCTGAGCTCTTTATATAATTTGGTGATTAGTTTCTTGTCTGATGTATGGCATGTGAAGATCTTCTCCCATTCTGTGAGGGGTCTCTCTGTTTGTTTAGTAGTTTCTTTGGATGTGCAGAAGCTTTTCAATTTGATGTACTCCCATTGGTTTGTTTCTGCTTTAGTCTTCCTTGCAATTGTGTTTGATTCATCAAAGATGTCCTTGAGGTGTAGGTGGGAAAGTGTTTTACCAATGTTTTCCTCTAAGTATTTGATTTTTTCTGGTCTGACATCTAGGTCTTTGATCCATTTGGAGTTGATTTTTGTTTCTGGTGAGATAAAGTGGTTCAATTTCATTCTTCTGCATGTTACAACCCAGTTTTCCCAGCACTATTTATTTAAGAGAGCCTCTTTTTCCATTTAATCCTTTGGGACCCCTTACCAAAGATTAGATGCCCATAGGTGTTGGGATTTATTTCTGGGCTTTCAATTCTGTTTCACTGGTCTGTGTGCCTATTTTTGTTCCAGTACCATGCTGTTTTGATGATGATGGCTTTATAATATAGGTTAAAGTCTGGGAGTGTGAAGCCTCCATTTCTGTTTCTTTTCCTCAAGATGGTTTTGGCAATTCCAGGTGTTTTCTGGTTCCAGATAAATGATTGTAGTGTTTGTTCTATTCCCCTAAAGAAGCTGGTGGAAATTTCATGGGTATTGCATTAAATTTGTATATGGCTCTGGGGAGAATATTCATTTTGATGATATTTATTCTTCCAATCCATGAGCATGGGATATCTTTCCATTTCTTGGTATCAGTTTCTATTTCCTTGAGTAGCGACTCATAGTTTTCAGCATACAAGTCTTTCACTTCTTTGGTCAACTTTATTCCTAGGTATTTGATTCATTTTGCTGAAACAGTAGATGGGAGTGATTTCTGGATGTCTTCTTCATCAGATTTAGTGTTTGCATAAAGAAATGCCACTGATTTTTGTACATTGATTTTGTAGCCTGATACCTTGCTATATTGCCTAATAAATTCCAGTAATTTTCTGCTGGATTCTTTAGGTTTTTCTATGTATACTATCATCTGCAAATAGTGAGAGCTTGACTTCTTCCCTTCCAATCTGTATCCCTTTGGTTTCTTTCTCTGGCCTGATTGCTATGGCAAGAACTTCCAATACTATGTTGAAGAGTAACGGTGACAGTGGACAGCCTGGTCTAGTCCCAGATCTGAGGGGGAATGCTTTCAGCTTCTGTCCATTGAGTATGATGTTGGCTGTAGGTTTGCTATATATAGACTCCACTATCTTGAGGAATTTCCCATCTATTCCTATTTTTTGTAGAGTTTTGAGCATGTATGGGTGTTGTATTTTGTCAAAGGCTTTCTCTGCATCTATTGAGATAATCATGAGTTTTTTGGCTTTGCTTTTATTGATGTGGTGAATGACATTGATTCACTTATGGATGTTGAACCAGCCTTGCATTCCTGGGATGAATCCCACTTGGTCGTGATGAACAATCTTTTTGATGTGTTGCTGTATCCGGTTGGCCAAGATCTTGTTTAATATTTTGGCATCTATGTTCATCAGAGATATTGGTCTGTAGTTTTCCTTTTTTGTTCTGTCCCTATCAGCTTTTCGTATCAGGGTGATGTTGGCTTCATAGAAGGTGGAAGGGAGTATTCCTGTTTCTTCAATCTTATGGAATAGCTTAAGAAGTATGGGTATTAACTGTTTCCTGAAAGTTTTGTAGAATTCATTTGTGAAGCCATCTGGTCCAGGACTTTTGTTGTTGGGGAGATTCTTAATAACGGTTTCAATTTCTTTGTCTGTGATTGGTGCATTTAGATTTTGTAGTTCTTCTTGGTTAAGTTTTGGAAGGGCATATGTTTCTAGGAATTGTCCCATTTCTTCCAGATTCTCTAGCTTGGTGGCATATAGTTGTTTATAGAAGTTTCACAGGATTCTCTGGATTTCTGTTGTGTCAGTTGTGATATCTCCTCCATCGTTTACAATTCTATTAATTTGAGTGTTCTCTCTTTTTTGTTTGGTGAGTGGCTAGGGGTTTGTTAATTTTGTTTGATCTTTCAAAGAACCAACATTTGGCTTCATTGATCATTCGTATGGTTCTTTTATTTTCGATGTTGTTTATTTCTGCTCTAACTTTAGTGATTTCTGTCCTTTTGGTTGCTTTAGGGTTCCTTTGTTCCTCTTCCTCTAAGTCCTTGAGGTGTGCAGTAAGGTCACTCATTTGAGCTTCTTCTTGGTGTTTAATATGTGATTGTATGGCTATAAGTTTCCCTCTCAGTACTGCTTTAGCTGTGTCCCAAATATTTTGATAGGTTGTGTCTTCATTTTCATTTGTTTCCAGGAACATTTGAATTTCCTGCTTGAGTGAGTCTCTGACCCAGTGGTTCTTAAGGAGCATGTTGTTTAGTTTCCAAATTCTGTGTCTTTTAATAATTTTCCTTTTGTTGTTAAATGTTAGTTTTACTCCACTGTGGTCTGAGAAGATGCTTGGGATGATTTCAACGCTCTTGAATTTATTGATGCTGTCTTTGTGGCCTAACATGTGGTCTATCCTTGAGTATGTGTTATGTGGATTTGAAAAGAAGGTGTATTCCAGTTTTTTGGGGTGAAGGACTCTGCAAATATTCAAGAGGTCTAGTCTGTCAATCTCTTCATTCAATTCTCTTGTATCTTTATTGGTTCTCTGATTTGTTGATCTGTCTATGTTTGAGAGTGGGGTATTGATGTCTCCCACTATTATTGTATTACTATTGATGTATTTTTGAAATTATTTCAGTAGGTGCTTAATGTATTTAGATGGTCCCTCATTGGGTACATAGATGTTAATAATTGTTAAGTCTTCTTGGCTGATTGATCCTCTAATCATTATGTATTGTCCTTGCCTATCTTTTATTACTTTATTTAATTTAAAATCTATCATGTCTGAGATGAGAATGGCTTTTCCTGCCCTTTTTTGTTGTTCATTAGCCTGTATGATAGTTTTCCATCCTTTCACTTTAAGTCTGTGTTTATCTTGTTGTGACAGATGGGATTCCTGCAAGCAGCATATGGTTGGGTTATGTTTTCTGATCCATCCTCCACCCTGTGCCTTTTGTTGGGTGAGTTTAAGCCATTGACATTTATTGATATTATGGATTTAATGTATTGTAGTGCCATTGTTCAAAAATTTTTTTTGTTTGCTCTGATATATTGGAAGTATTATAGTGATGTTCTTGTTTATAAGAGGTCTTTTAGTACCTCTTTCAGGGTCGGCTTGGTGATGGTTGCCTCCTTTAACTGTTGTTTATCTAAGAAGGCTTTGATCTCTCCATCTAGTTCAAATGAAAGTCTAGCAGGATATATTATGATTGGTTGAAACCCTTTTTCATTCAGAGCTTGATAGATATCTTGCCACTCCCTTCTGGCTTTTAGAGTTTGAGTGGAGAAGTCTGCAGATAATCTTATGGGTTTTCCCTTGTATGTGACTTTTCGTTTCTCTCTTGCAGCCTTTAGGATCCTTTCTTTATCCTTACTTCTTCTCATTGTGACTATGATGTGTCTTGGTGTCTTCAGGTCTGGGTTGATTCTGTTTGGTACTCTCTGGGCCTCTTGAATCTTGATGTCCTCTCTGTTGTTCAGGTCGCTGAAGTTTTCTTGTATTATTTCCTCTAGAATGTTTGCTTCCCCTTCCTCTCTTTCTTCCTCTGACAGGCCAGTTACGCGAATGTTACTTCTTTTGAGATCATCCCATATGTCTCTGTTGTTGTTTTCAGTATCTCTCAATCTCTTTTAAGCTCTTTCACCTCTTTCTTCGTTTTCTCTAACTCATCCTCTGTCTGACTAATTCTGTTTTCTGCTTCTGTTAGTCTGCTTTCCCTTGCCTCAGCTTCTTTCTTCATTACAGCTATTTCAGCTTTCAGTTCTCTAATTGCCTCAAGATAATCAGTATTTTCCTTGGGGGTCTCAACTGTTGTTTCCCTAATACTGCCATTCCTTTTCTCTAATGTTGTTTTCATTTCTGTGATTAATAAGTTTATTATTGCTTGCATATTTTTCTTATCTATGGTTACTTCTGGCTGATTTGTAGTTTATTCTGGGCTCTTGTCTTCATTCATTGGAGTAGCAGTTTTATTTGTTTTGATCTATGCATTTTTTTTGATTTATGTGTTTCTTTTTAATTTTTTAATGCTCTGTTGTTCCTCAGTTGTTGTGTCTTGAGTACAAGTAACACTGTACTAAATACCTTTATGACAATTGCACTCACCAACCTCAGGAATTACAGTAGCAACTGAAGCAAGTATTGAAGTAGTTTGATCATTACCAGTTAGCCAAACAATTTCTCCAGTCCGTGAAAAATAGTAACCAAATCCCAGTGAAGAAAGAGAAAAGAAAGAAAGGATAGCAAGAATAGACAGTTATGCAAATCTACTATCCACTGTATATTCTAGGGGTAACAAGAGGGTAAAGGGAACTAGAGCAGAGATACACACATAGAGAGTCCACTCTGAGTCAGATTTCTTCCCCAAAATAATTCAAAAATTCAGAAAGGCAAAGAAGGAAGAAGTGTATGACAAGATTAAAAAAAAAAGCGAGCAAGAGAGAGAGAGAATAGAGAGAAAAGGGAAAAGATAAGAAAAAGAGGTGTAATTAAAGAGCAGTGAAAGAAAATTCCCAAATGTGTATCAGTGAATTCAAAAAAGCACACTGTGGTGTGGGGCCTGGGGGCTGTGACTTTGGAAGGTGTAGGATTAAGGAAGAAGGTATGACAAGAATGAGAAAAAGAAAAAAAAAGAAAGAGAGAGAAAAAAGAAAAAGATAAGAAAAAGAACAGTCATAAAAGGGCAGTGAAAGGAAAGGTTTTTTTTTGTATTTATTTTTAATTATTTATTTAGCTATGCGGGGTGAGGCTACTTAGAAAGAAAAAAGGCCAGTGGTTTCAGAAGGATATAGACTTAGAATTAATGATATTCCCTGGTGGGACAGGAATTTGGTAAAGAAAAGGAGCTCCCCTCCCCTGCTAGGAGCTGGTCCCTAGAGACTGGTTATGGGGGTGGGGGGGCCGGGAAGGAGGTATGCTTGAAAATTAAAAGGAAGAAAAAAAAATTTTTTCCCCCTTTTTTCCCTACTCTAATTCTTAACCCAAATTAAGTTATAATCACCTCCTTGGTGTCACCGCTAGGACCCCTTATTGGCTGGCCTGCTAAAGGCAGAAAATCCTACTGTTTCCAGGATATGTGGTCAGAGCTCAGCCACTAGCAGTTTCTCAGTCTGCCATCTTCCGGGAAACCCCCCTCCCCCCGAAGCTTTTTTAAAGGATTTCTCAAAAATGAAAACTACCTCCAAGTCCTTTTGATCCAATGAGAGCTGTACTCAAGATGTCCTCGGATCTGCCCTCAGGGTTGCGGTGATCCCCGGAGACTAGCAAGAGAAAGCCCCCAAGCTACAGTGCTCCCTCCCGGTCCTCTGCCGGCTGCCCAGCAGTGCTCTGCATCTGGCGCAGCAGCTGCCTTCCCAGGTCGAGGACAATGCCCGGCGCACCCACCTTGCCTGTCTGGAGCAGCCTGCCTGCTAGTCCACGCCACCTCTACTCTAATTCTTAACCCAAATTAAGTTATAGTCACCTCCTTGGTGTCACCGCTAGGACCCCTTATTGACTGGCCTACTAAAGGCAGAAAATCCTACCGTTTCCAGAAGATGTGATCAGAGATCAAGCCACTAGCAGCTTCTCAGTCCGCCATCTTCCGGATATCTAATTATATATTTTTTAGCCACACACACAGAGATTTCCAAAAAATCCATTCTCAGGAACATGCAACTCTTCAGTCTCCAGTCTAAATGAGTCTAAAATGTAACTATATACCATGCCCATAGTTATATTTAAGCATGATAGATATCTACAATGACTACAAACTCTTTTTTTTCATATCTTTTTTTTTATTTAAGAAAGGATTAATCAACAAAACCATAGGGTAGCAGGGGTACAACTCCACACAATTCCCACCACCCAATCTCCATATCCCACCCCCTCCCCTGATAGCTTTCCCATTCTCCATCCCTCTGGGAGCATGGACCCAGGGTCATTGTGGGTTGCAGAAGGTAGAAGGTCTGGCTTCTGTAATTGCTTCCCCGCTGAACATGGGCATTGACTGGTCAGTCCATACTCCCAGTCTGCCTCTCTCTTTCCCTAGTAGGGTGTGTCTCTGGGGAAGCTGAGCTCCAGGACACATTGGTGGGGTCTTCAATCCAGGGAAACCTGGCCGGCATCCTGATGGCATCTGGAACCTGGTGACTGAAAAGAGAGTTAACATACGAAGCCAAACAAATTGTTGAGCAATCATGGACCCAAAGCTTGGAATAGTGGAGAGGAAGTGTTAGGGAGGTACTCACTGCAAACTCCAGTGTACTTCTGCTTTCAGGTATATATTTTGCAGTAGTTTATAGAAATGTGTGAAGATATGCTCTCTCTCACAGAAACTGGTGCACATCTAGGTTTTGGGACTTGGTTAGAAAGTGAACCACCTGAGATGAAATTAGAGTATACTATGAAAGGAAAGGTCTCACCTGAGTAATGAAGCTGAAGGGTTGTCATTCCACATGTGAAGTCTCTGGACACAGTCTGAAGTGAAGCATGTTGAGGTGGCAATCGTTGGGTTGGGACTACAAACTCTTTTGTTTGCTTTCTAACTCTGTCTATCTGTCAACTGATATCACATGTGTTTTTTTTAAGATTAAAAATTTTATTTATTTATTTTCCCTTTTGTTGCCCTTGTTGTTTATATTGTTGTGATTATTGATGTCATTGTTGTTGGATAGGACAGAGAGAAATGGAGAGAGGAGGGGAAGACAGAGAAGGGGAGAGAAAGACAGACACCTGTAGACCTGTTTCACCACCTGTGAAGACTCCCTTGCAGGTGTGGAGCCGGGGGCTCCAACCAGGATCCTTATGCGGGTCCTTGTGCTGTGTGCCAGAGCGCTTAACCCGTTGCACCACTGCCTGACTCCCGTATCACATGGGTTTTAATTGTGCCATCTTATAAACTAGACCCATTTATTTTCTTTTTAAGTAGACACAAAAAATTTTCCACCTCTGATGTGTCAAAATGTGTGTGTGTGCATATGTGTGTGTGTGTGTGTGCATATGTGTGTGTGTGTGTGTTACGTCTAGATGGTATGTCCTATTCTAGACAGAAACAATGCTTAAGAACATTTATCCCTGACTTCATGGAACTTATATTCTAGTGTGGGCTAAACATACTCATAGACAAAATAGCTTAAAATCTTGACAAGTATTATGAAGAATATAAAATATATTAATGTGGGACAGGGAGTGTGTGTGTGTGTGTGTGTGTGTGTGTGTGTGTGTGTTGTGAACATGAACAGTTTTAGATTCTCTGTGAAAATGACATCTAAGAAACTACCTAATGATGATGACAATGAAAATTTTTGTTTTTTATTTTGTCTATATGATGATTACTGCTCCAGGTATCAGTTTATTCTATTGATAGAGGGTGATCTAGAAAGAGGGAGGGAGTGAGGAAGGCAGAGAGAGAGAGAGAAAGACAGAGACATAGACAGAGAGCATGAAAGGCATTTGTAGCACTGCTCCATTGCTCATGAAGCTTCCTTGCTGCAGGTGAGGACTGAGGGCTTAAACCTGGCTTCTCATTCATGGTAATGTGTGTACTTTACTAGGTGAGCAACCACTTAGTCCCAAGGAAGAAGTTTTATAAGAATTTAGTAAAAAGCATTAGAGGTAATGGAAAGAGCAATGTAAGGACACTGATACAAGCACTGACTCTGAATTCAGTTTACATAAAGAATACCAATGAGTGGGGCCATCATGTGACCATCTAGCTTGTAAGTGGGTCAGGTCCCCTTCTCTCTCTCTCTCTCTCCTAAAATGTTTCTGTATCCAATCAAATTTAGTTTACCTGAATAAAATAAGAATACCAGTGTTTTGGGGACCCAACAGTGGTGCACCTGACTAAATGCACATAGTGCTATGCACAAGGACCTGCTTGCTCAAAGATCTGGGCTCAAGCTCCTGCTCCCTATCTGCAGTGGGGACACTGCAGAATATTTGGCAGAATAAGGGAAGTCATACATATTGGAAAGGAGATATTGGTGAAATTGGTGGAAATTTATCCAAGTGTAGCAACAGTAAAGATAAGATACTACTATAATATTGTCAGCCACTGAAGATCTGATTCCTTCATTGGAGTTATGGGAAAGATTCAGTGTCTTGAGTAGATATTGGAAAAATAAGAATCAGGGACAGTAAATATAGACCATCTTTTACATCTATTTTATTCCTTCTCCTCTCTGTCCTATTGAATTAAAAAAAGAAAAGAAAAAAATTAGGCTGCCAGAAGTGGTAGGTTCCTAGTGCTGACACCTAGAACCCCACTGACAACCCTGGAGGCCCCCCAAACAATAATACCAATGTGGTATCATACATCAATCAAGGAGATGACTAGGAGGAAATGACACCAAAGTGGATGGGTAGAAATCAATCACATAGATAGAAGTCTTGATTTTTAAAAAGTGTGGTAGGAATACATGGTAGGGATTTATGTAGAGCCAAAGAAATGATGAGGAAATATGTAGTCTCTCTCTGTGTGTGATGGTGGTAGAAACCAAGTGATTGGCTACGAATTGTGCATTGGATGGCCTAATCACTCTTTTGTGAAGTGGGACCATTCAAAGGTTAAAAGGGATGCAGAACCACAAAATAATGGATATTCTCAGTTATCCAAGCAATGTAGCTTGGATCAATTGTTTTCACAGACATGATGAGAAGTGGTCAGATTTGAAATGTATTTTAGAAGGTAGGCCAAATGGATTTAATGAGGAATTGGATATGTATAGCAATGATATGAAAAGAATTTAAGGTCAACTTACTGTCTAAACATTTAGGTAAATAGTGATGGCATTTACTGAAATGAACAAAATGAAGAAAAGCATGGGAGAGTACAACAAATGTGTTTGGGAATATATGGTTGCTCTGTTAGGGCTTTATGAAATTTGAGACAACTGTTGGAGATTCAAGTGCAATGTTAAGTTGAATCCAGGTTTTTTGAGTTCAAGGAGAGGATTTACCTGGGATGTAAATAGGATTTTCATAGCATATAGTTGGTATTTGAAACCGGTTTGGAACATATGAGAGACTATAGTTAGAGAGTTAAGAGCAGAATGTTCATACTTTATCATGAAATATTTGGCAGAATAAGGGAAGTCAAACAGATTGAGAAGGAGACATTGGTATAAGTGGTGGAAAGTTAGCCAGCTGTAGCAGCACTAAAGCTCAGGTACTGCTATAAATAATATTGTCAGCCACTGAAGATCTGATTCCTTCATTGGAGTTATGGAAAAGATTGTGTCATGAGTAGATAGTGGAAAAATAACAATCAGGGATAGTGAATATAGACCATTTTTACATCTATTTTATTTTATCTTTAATATTTTTATTAGGGGATTAATAGTTTATAGTAAATATGATTAAAGTTCCAGTCTAGGTCCTCCTCCACCATTATGTACCAGGACTTGAAAGCCCCCTGTTCATCAGAGTCTACTTTGGTAATATACACCAAACCTAGTCCAAGTTCTACTTTATGTTTCTTCTTCTGTTCTTATTTCTCAACTTCTGTTCTTGAGTAAGATCTTTCTCTTTCCGGTTTATCTCTCTTAACATGATCCTTTCAAGCTCATCCAAGATGAAGTGAAGAAGGTGAACTCACCATTTTTAATAGCTGAGTAGTATTCCATTGTGTATATATATTTCACAACTTATTCAGCCACTCTGTTGTTGGATACCTGGGCTGTTTCTAGTGTTTGGCTATTACAAATTATTCTGTTATGAACATAGGTATACACAAATCTTTTTGGATGGGTATGTTTGGTTCCTTAGGGTATATCCCCAGGAGAGGAATTGCAGGGTCCTAAGGTAGATCGACTGCTAGCCTTCTGAGAGTTCTTCAGACTGCTCTCCACAGGGGCTGGACCAATTTACATTCCCACCAGCAGTGCAGGAGGGTTCTTTTGTCCCCACAACCTCTCCAGCATTTGGTGCTGCTACCTTTTCTGATGTATGACATTCTCACAGAAGGGAAGAAGTATCTCGTTGTTGTTTTTATTTGCATTTCTCTGGCAATCAATGTCTTGGAGTATTTTTTCATGTTTGTTGGCTTTTTGGATTTCTTCTTTGATGAATATTCCATTTATATTCTCTCCCCATTTTTGGCTGGGTTCATTCGTTTTCTTGTTGATGGGTTTGGTGAGCTTTTTATATATTTTGGCTATTAGTCTTTTGTTTGATGTATGGCATTGTAAAGATCTTTTCCCCACTCTGTAAGGAGTCTCTCTGGTTTCTTTTGAGTGCAGAAGCTTTTAAATTTGATGTAGTCCCATTGCTTTATTTTTGTTTCTGTGTTTTTCGTAATTGGATTCACATCATTGAAGATGCCTTTAAAATATAGATGGAAAGAGTCCTGCAATATTTTCTTCTAAGTGTTTGGTATTTTCTCATCTGACATCCAAGATCTTTATCCAATTGGAGTTTACCTTTATGTGTAGTGAAATGTGGTGGTTCAGTTTTATTTTTCTGTACATTTCAACCCAGTTTTCTCAACACCATTTGTTGAAGAGTCTCTCCTCCATTTAATAGTTTGGGCCCCCCTTGTCAAAAATTAAAGGTGAAGGTGCTTATTTCTAGGCTCTCAATTTTATTCCAGTGGCTATTGTATAAATTTTAATCCCAGTACCAGGCAGTTTTAAGTATAATATCCCTATAACATAGTTTGAGATCTGGGAGTGTGATACCTCCAGTTCTGTTCTTTCTTTCTGGAGATTGCTTTGGCCACTATAGTTATTTTTAGATAACTGAAACCAGTTATTTTATATAATTGAAACCAGTTATTTTCTGATAACTAGTTCTAGATAAAATTTTGTACTTTTTCTTCTCATTTCTTAAAAAAATGGTGGGACCTTGGTGGGGATTGCATTAATTTTTTTTTTATTATTTGTTTTGATGATGTTAATTTTTCTAATCCATGTACATAGAGTATCTTTCCACTTCTTTGTATCTCTATTTCCTATAATAATGATACATGATTTTTAGTATACAAGTATTCCACTTCTTTTGTTAGGTTTATTCTTAGATATTTTATTGTTTTTGCTGATATAGTGAATAGGACTGATTTCTGGATTTCTTCTGACTTAGTGTTTGTATAAAGGAAATTCACCAAATTTTGTATGTTAATTTTGTTACCTGACACCTTCTTACATTGCTTGATAATTTCCAGAATCTTTCTGCTGGATTCTTTAGGTTTTTCTATGTGTACTATCATATTGTTGCAGACCATTTTTTAAGATTAGGTTTTCCTAATTTGGAGCAGGGGTTGGAGATATAAATATATTCCCTTCTTTGCTTAATAGTGTTGATAATAAGGAATATTTGTACATTTATGGGAAAGATTAACCAGAGAGGAAGAATTTCTGGTGCAATGGTAAAGAGGAAAATCTGAAAATGATAGGGGATTGGATGGAGAGTTCAAGCTCTCCTGTGAAGAAGGAAAATGAGTAGCTGTGATTGCAGATTATTGGAACTGACAATGAAAATGTGTAGTAATTATTAAATTTTTACTTTCCATGAAACATGTAGCAAAAGCATCACTTAAGAGTAGGGAGGAGAGAGGGATTTACTCAGGATTTGAATGGAGTGAAGACATGAACAGATATTTTGACTTAGGGAAAATTAAATGGGCAAAAAAACTAGTACCATAATGTACTTTTGAATGCCAAATTGAGATTTGTAGTTAACATTTGAAGAGAATACAGTTAAATGGATACATGATTTTCTCCAATAATGCTCAACTACTTGTTTTCAGACATTGAATAAATGAGTTTAATCTTTTTTGGTTTATTGCCAGTTAAGTGCAATGGAGGGAGATTGGGGCAAAATAGTTAAGCATTCTCTCAAAGGGATAATTAGAGACCTGTGATCTGGAATGGATTAGGAAGAACAGAACTGAGAAGATCAGTGGCAAGATGGAGAATGAGAGAAAGAAAGAAATTATCAGTAAGGTCATACAATTGCTAAAGTAATAGTAAAAATGAGCTGAAGAATATACAATGATATACAATGATTACTAGGTGCTATGTTTAAAATAGGCTTTAAAGATGATTCCATTAGTGATTATGATGAAGTCTTTGGTATAACCATGCAGCAGACATAAAATAGTAGAAAAATGTTGTAGAAAAGGTTAGGAGGTCAAAGAACTGAAGGAATGTGTTAGTTGATGTACTATATTTGTACAAGTCACAGTCATTGAAACATGATGGCTAATGGAGAGAGGGATTCAAAGAGATATAAGTATTCACCTGACCAAGTTATCAGTGACTGAGAAGGAAAGAGTAGAAGATTAGTACATTAGAAGAATAGTAAGGATTAGAAAAAAACTTGAAGACATGTACTAAGGTATCAGAGGTTTGGGAGGTGAGAGTGTAGAAAAATAACAACAACAAGAAGAAGATCCAGTAAGTAGCCTCAAGAAACAGAAAGTGTAGAAGAAAGTTCATTTTATGCTAAGACACAAGGAAAAGAATTTTTAGAGAACTTTCACATTTTGATAAGATCAGTAATATGAAGGTAACATTTAGAGAAGTGTTTGTGGGCCAGCAGGGCACACCTGGTCAAGCACACAGTGAACACAAGAACCCAGGTTCCAGCCCCTGGTCCCCATCTGCAGGGGAGAAGCTTCATGAGTAATGAAGTAGGTGTCTCTCTGTCTCTCTCCCTCTCTATCCTCCCTCCTCTTTCAATTTCTCTCAGTCTCTATCCAATAAAAAAGTTGAAAAAACATTTAAAAAATTTTGTTTTCAGTGTGTAGATATAGGGGAGTCTGATCAAAATAAACTATGATTTAAAAAGGGGTAAACAGTGAAGTTAATTTAATAACAAGAACTGACAAATACAGGTTAATACGGACAAATTTATAAATATAGATGCTCATGGTGACTTTAGCAAAAAGGGATGTATACAAGTCATATTAAGTGTGAACCTGGAAGTCACAATGATAGTCATTTAGTTACTAGAATACCTATTTCTAGCAGTCCCATCTCAAAATGATTGTAGACTCAAAAGCACTTAACTATATGCCACAGCTCTAGTATAAAAAAATTCATTGGACCAGAAACAATCAAATACTTAGAGGAAAACATTGGTAAAACACTTTCCCACCTACACCTCAAGGACATCTTCCAAAGAAACTATTAAACAAACAGAGAAATGATTGGGAGATCTTCACATGCCATACATCAGACAAGAAACTAATCACCAAATTATATAAAGAGCTCAGCAAACTTAGCACCAAAAAAGCAAATGACCCCATCCAAAAATGGGCAGAGGATATGAACAAAACATTCACCTCAGAGGAGATCCAAAAGGCTAACAAACATATGAAAAACTTCTCTAGGTCACTGATAGTCAGAGAAATGCAAATTAAGACAACACTAAGATACCACCTCACTCCTGTAAGAATGGCATACATCAAAAAGGACAGCAGCAACAAATGCTGGAGAGGATGTGGGGACAGAGGAACCCTTTTACATTGCTGGTGGGAATGTAAATTGGTACAGCTTCTGTGGAGAGCAGTCTGTAAAACTCTCAGAAGCCTAGACATGGACCTTCCATATGACCCAGTAATTCCTCTCCTGGGGTTATACCCCCAAAGACTCCATAACACCCAACCAAAAAGAGGTGTGTACTCCTATGTTCATAGCAGCACAATTCATAATAGCTAAAACCTAGAAGCAACCCAGGTGCCCACAAACAGATGAGTGGCTGAGAAAGCTGTGGTATATATACACAATGGAATACTATGCAGCTATCAAGAACAATGAACCCACCTTCTCTGACCCATCTTGGACTGAGCCAGAAGGAATTATGTTAAGTGAGCTAAGTCAGAAAGATAAAGATGAGTATGGGATGATCCCACTCATCAACAGAAATTGAGTAAGAAGATCTGAAAGGGAAACTAAAAGCAGGACCTGACCAAATTGTAAGTAGGGCACCAAAGTAAAAACCCTGTGGTGAGGCGTAGACATGCAGCTTCCTGGGACAGTGGGGGGGTGGGAGTGGGTGGGAGGGATGGGTCACAGTCTTTTGGTGGTGGGAATGGTGTTTATGTACACTCCTAGCAAAATGTAGACATATAAATCACTAGTTAATTAATATGAGAGGGGGAAAATCAACTGTATGTCTCAAAGTTTTTCAAAACACAAACTGAATCTTTTTAATATATAGGCTGTGTCTTTGATATGCGGACTCTCTCAAAAGCCTAGACCAAGTAGATTAGAAGCATCCAATAGCACAGCTATATACAAGATACTGGGTACTGTACAGCAAACCATAACAAAAGGACTTTTCAAAGTTAACCCAATTACCAAATAATGTGATGATAACATTAACTATCGATTGTCTTTTTGAACCCTAAGACAGCAGGAACCTCACATCTCCACTATAGAGCCCCTACTTCCCCCAGTCCTGGAACCCTTGGATAGGGCCCACTTTCCCGTATGCCTCTCCCAATCCATACCAAATAATATTGCATCTGCCGATCACAACCTAACCAATGCAACGATTGCCACCTCAACATGCTTCACCTCAGACTGTGTCCAGAGACTTCACGTGTGGAATGACAACCCTTCAGCTTCACTACTCGGGTGATACCTTTCCTTTTATAGTACACTTTAATTTCATCTCAGGTTTTTCACTTTCTAACAAAGTCCCAAAACCTAGATATACACCAGTTTCTGTGAGAGAGAGTTTATGTTCACACGTATCCATAAACTACTGCAAAATATATACCTGAAAGCAGAAGTACAGTAGAGTTTGCAGTGAGTACCTCCCTAACACTTCCTCTCCACTATTCCAAGCTTTGGGTCCATGATTGCTCAACAATTTGTTTGGCTTCGTATGTTAACTCTTTTTTCAGTCACCAGGTTCCAGATGCCATCAGGATGCCGGCCAGGCTTCCCTGGATAGAAGACCCCACCAGCTTCCCCAGAGACACACCCTACTAGGGAAAGAGAGAGGCAGACTGGGAGTATGGACCAACCAGTCAACACTCATGTTCAGCGGGGAAGCAATTACAGAAGCCAGACCTTCTACCTTCTGCAACCCACAATGACCCTGGGTCCATGCTCCCAGAGGGATAGAGAATGGGAAAGCTATCAGGGGAGGGGGTGGGATATGGAGATTGGGTGGTGGGAATTGTGTGGATTTGTACCCCTCCTACCCTGTAGTTTTATTAATTAATCATTTCTTAAATAAAAAAATTAAAAATTAAAAAAAAATTCATTGGAGCCATCAGCAACTAATGCACTTGGAGACTGATCATATATATAATATATAGATATATATAGGTATATATATATATATATATATATATATATATATATATATATATATAAACATACAGTAAAAGAGACCATAATACTGGTGTATCCTTCAATGGGGGAAGGGGGAAAGAATTGAAGCTGGTCACAAACATGACAGAGCAGTGTCCTGTCCAAGTGAGCTATTTTGCTTCCCCCTAATATGTCTCACTTTTTAAGCATAGCACGTGATCCAATCATGTTAATCTTAAATGTATCCGAAATTTTGGAAGGGGAGAATTCGGGCTTTCATTTTAGAGAGTGTTATAGCACCAGGGAAAACACACTATGGTGTTTATTTCACTTATTTTATCAGTGTTTGTCTCTTTCTACATATCTGACATAAAAAAGATTGAAAATGTCCATGCTGGATCAAGAAAATAATTTAGGCACAAGGTCCTCCTTGTGTTTTCAAGTGATTATGAGAGAAAGCATAAAGTGAAACTTGGACTGGGCATGGCATATTGTACCAAAGCAAAGGACTCTGGGTAAGGAGTGAAAGAGGTAGAATGGAGAGGTCCTGGTGTTTGCTGGCGGAGGGGTACTTAGGTTGAGGGAAAAAGTTTCTTCCAAACACCTTGACAAATATTATGGGGAAATGAGAAGTCATACACAAGGTAAACAACTTTACTGTAAACCATTGTAATGTGGTTGAGCACACACATTACAATGCACAAGGACCTGGGTTTAATCCTCCAGTCACCACCTTCAGGGGGAAAGCTTCTCAAGTGATGAAACAGGGTTGCAGGTGTCTCTCTCCCTTTTTATGTCCCCCTTACTCTCAAATTTTGGCCTTCTCTATCAGATAAGTAAATAATAAAAATATTTTTAAAATGATGATCTCCACAACATAAAAGCAACTGATAATATTAGAGTCCTACTCTTCTCCTTATATAATATCTTTAAACTGTATGGCTTCTTTTTAATTAATAGTGAGTTATTTTCAGGTAGGATATATCAGGGAGAAAAGTTGTTGATCCATAACAACTAATCTGATACATGTCCCTCAACTCATTGACTTATGTGGGTATTGTATTTTCTTTCCTGAGGGCAGATGCATTTACTTTCATCATTATAAAGTTGCTGACTATGAAATCCTTGGGTCCCTTTAGTGGCTTGGGTCAACATCACTGAAAAGCTCTGAAACTTTGGTTTCAGCTGTTAACACTATGGTACTGGTACCAGAGCCCAAGTAATTCACACATTAAAGCTCTTGGAGTGAAGGGATCTCAGACAAAAATCACAGATGACCAATGTCCCAGATTTAATACTCTTGACCCAGACTCATAGAATGTCTTGCTTATCCTTGGATACATGTTTGACTTTTTTTAAAAAGTCTATTTCTTCCATTATCTCACCTTTTTAAATTTGTTTTTTATCTATAAAATGGAAATATTGACAAGACCATAGGGTAAGGAGGATACAATTCCACACAATTCCCACCACCAGAGTTCCATATCCCATTCCCTCCCATGAAAGCTCTCTGATTACTTATCCCTCTGGGAGTATGGACCCAGGATCATTATGGGGTGCAGAAGATGGAAAATCTGGCTTCTGTAATTGCTTCTCCAATGAACATGGGCATTGGCAGGTCAATCCATACTCCCAGCCTCTCTCTTTCTGTGGGGGGGGGCGGGGTTCAGGGAAGTGGGCTTCAGGGTACATTGGTAGGGTTGTCTTCCTAGGGAAGTCAGGATGGCATCATGGTAGCATTTGGAACCTGATGACTGAAAACAGTTAAGATATAAAGCAGAACAAACTGCTGACTAATCAGGAACCTAAAGGCAATAATATTGCAAATGAGATTTGGGTTCTCTGTTTTGGACAAAGTTAGTAGGTCTATTTTAGGTATATTCCAAGGGGCCCATGACTTTATTAGTTTTTGTCTGAGCCTGATAGCTAACATGCAGGTGGGCCCAAGGTACTGTCTGGGAAGATGGTGTTATAGTTGGAAAAAGTACTAGAAAGCTGCATCAGGAAAGAAAGTAGCTTCCAAATATGGGAAAAGTATCTGAATAGTGTTAATAATAAACCCCACCAATTTGATCTGGGGCCCATATTCAGCATAGGAGCCTGTGTTCCCTTTTCATTGCTGTAGTTCTGAGATTGCATTATGTGGTCACAGCTAGGCTACACTAATTTCAGGACCCATTTTCCTTGGTAGATGCCAGGAGCCATTTCTCTGCTTGATAAGCTTTGAAACAATGGAAGCCCTCGAGACAAGTTTTCATTTCCCCCTGGGCAGACCATTTCCCTTCAGGTAGACCATTTATCAGAAATCAAGTGACACAACACATAGTTGTGGTAGCAAACATGGTTTCGGCCATTGTATGTTGCAAGGAACACTCCACTTTGATGATTGCTCCCCCCCTCCTCCAGCACTTCCCCCTTCCCCAAAGCCTTATAATGCCTGTGAACACAATAAAATTTTGCAGCTTGATCAGAATCCTGTCTTGCTGTCATTTCTCGTGTCTCCTGTTCCATTCATTCCAGGTTCGTGGGTTCCTAGCCCCTGTTCATGCCCCGCTGGCTGGGGCAGGTAGAAGGAAATGGTAGAGTAAGTTTCATAACCTCCCTTTGAAGAATGGAACAGTCCCTACCATTGCTGATCCACATTGAGGGCAATGTCCTATAGGGGCCTGCAAAGGGGCCCATTCTGTTGTTCCTGATGGAGATGAACAGTGACTGTGGAGAGAGGGTTCTGGTAGAGGTCAAGGTCCATCATGACTATGTGGGAAATCCAGGACTCCCTGACTAGGGCCCCAGGTGATGTGCCAGGCTAGCTTCACAGGAGAGAGACCAGGAACTCGTGGCATTGTGGTAATACAATTCTTTATTCACACAGGAGCGCCCCAGAGTCCAGTGTGAGCAGAGTGGGTTAAGCCACGTGGCACCAAACCACAATGGCAGCCTTCTGCTCTGCATGCCAGGAACTCGTGGAAGTGTGGTAATACAATTCTTTATTCACACAGGAGCGCCCCAGAGTGGGTTAAGCCACGTGGCGGCACCAAACCACAATGGCAGCCCTTCTCCAGGTTGGGACTCGGAAAAGAAAAGAGAGGGAAACCAGGAACAGAAGTGGGTTTTATGGGATAAAACTGGAAGTGGCAAGTCTGGAATGGAGATGGCTAAGAAAGGGGGTGGAGAAAAGAAAAAGGCACACTGGGAACTTCCTTAGCTATAATTGCTATGGTTTTAGCCTGCAGGAATTAGCAATACCCTGAGGGGATAACATGGTGGGGAGACCTTTAGTCATTTATAAGACAAAGAAGAAGATTCTTTTCCTATTTGATTTCCTTCTCTCTCTCTCTCTTTTTTTTTTCCTAAGTGGATGGAATCAAGTTGAGTGACAAAATATCTGTCCAATCAGAGCCTCACTCCTGCATGGGGAAGGCTACCTGGAGGTTTTTTTTGTTTGTTTGTTTGTTTGTTTCAACAATTGGCTGTCTTTGCACAGGCTGCCTGAGCTAATCCTGAGACAGCCAAGCTGCAGACTGACATTTAGGGCTTTTTACTCTATCCTATTTTATAATTACTATTATATATACGGGTGTCCCTTTCCCTCCTCCTTCTTCAGGTTGACCAAAATTAACTGTTATTGTTTTTTCCATTGCTAGGTGACTGGATGTCCTATACAATGCGAGAGAAACTTGTTTCATTCTACATATTCCATTCACTCTCCCCTTTTTTCATCCTCCTAGCCACTTCAAAAAAAAAAAAACTTTCCTTTCACAGCTCTTTTTTTTCCTTTTTGTTCTTGTCTTCTTTTCTTCCCTCCTCCTTCTGCTTTCTGAATTCACTGATACTATCTTGAATTATTTTGGGGAAGAAATCTGACTCAGAATGGACTCTCTCTGTGTGTCTCTCTTCTCTATTTCCCTTTCTCCTCTTGCTATCCCTAGAATTTACAGTGGACAGTAAATTTGCATAATTGTCTATTCTTGCCTTCCCTTTTTTCCTTTCTCATTCCCATTCATTTGGATTTGGATGCTATTTTTTCTTGGACCAGAGGTGATGTTTGATTAACTGGTATTAGTTAAACTGCATCAATCCTTGCTTCAGTTACTATTGTTGTAATTTCTGAGGTTGGTGTCTGCATTTGTCATAAAGGTATTTAGCATAGCGTGGCTTGTACTCAAAACACAATAGCTGAAGAATGACAGAACAGAAAAATAAAACCCATCAATAAAAAAATGGTTAAGTCAAGAGCAAATAAAACTGTAACCACAATGAATCAAGACAGGATCCCAGAAGAAACTCCCAATCAGTCAGAAGTAACCATAGATAAGAAAAGTATGCAAGCAATAGTAAACCTAATAATCACATAAATGAAGACAACTATGGAGGAAAGGACTATCAGAATTAGGAAAACAATAGATGACACCCTCAAGGAAAATACTAGCTACCTCGAAGTAATTAGAGGACTGAAAGCTGAAATAGCTGAACTAAAAGGTCAATTAGCAGAACAAGATAATACTATAACTGAACTGAAGAAAGAAGCTGAGGGAAGGGAAAGCAGGCTAACAGAAGCATAAAAGAGTTTTAGCCAGACAGAGGATATCTAGAGAAGATTAAGAAAGATGTAAAAGAGCTCAAAAAGAGCTTGAGAGACACTGAAAACAGCAACAGAGACATATGGGATGATCTCAGAAGAAGTAGCATTCATATCATTGGCCTACCAGAGGAAGAAAGAGAGGAAGGGAAGTAAATATTCTAGAGGAAATTATAGAAGAAAACCATCCAGACCTAAACAACAGAAAGGACATTAAGATTCAAGAAGCCCAGAGAGTCCCAAACAGAATCAACACAGACGTGAAGACACCAAGACACATCATAATTACAGTGAAAAGAAGTTAGGATAAAGAAAGGATCCTAAAGGCTGCAAGAGAAAAACAAAAAAACACATACAGGTGAAACCCATAAGACTATCAGAAGACTTCCCCACTCAAACTCTAAAAGCCAGAAGACAATGGAAAGATATCTATAGAGCACTGAATGAAAAAGGGTTTCAACCAAGGATACTATATCCTGCTAGACTTTCATTCAAACTAGATGGAGTTATCAAGACCTTCTCAGATGAACAACAGTTAAAGGAGGCAACCATCACCAAACCTGCCCTGAAAGAGTTTCTAAAAGACTTCTTATAAACAAGAACATCACCATAATACTTAGCATATATCAGAGCAAATAAAAAATGTTTAATAATGGCACTACAATACATTAAATCCATAATATCAATAAACGTCAATGGCTTAAACGAACCCATTAAAAGGCACAGAGTGGGAGGATGGATCAGAAAATACAACCCAATCATATGCTGCTTGCAAGAATCTCACCTGACCCAACAAGACAAACACAGACTTAAAGTGAAAGGATAGAAAACTATCCTACAGGCTAATGGACCACGAAAAAAGGCAGGAACAGCCATTCTCTGGCACAATAGACTTTAAATTAAATATAGTAATAAAAGATAGGCAAGGCCATTACATAGTGATTAGAGGATCAATCAACCAAGAAGATTTAACAATTATTGGCATCTATGCACCCAGTGAGGGACCATCTAAATACATCAAACACCTACTGAAAGAACTACAAAAATACATTAGTAGTAATATAATAATAGTGGGAGACTTTAACACCCCACTCTCACACTTAGACAGATCAACAAAGCAGAGAATCAACAAAGAAAAAAGAAATTTAAATGAAGAAATACAATAATTTGTACATGCATAACATTCCGCAGTTTCCCATTTAACAATACAACCCCCACTATGTCATTTATCATCCTTCATGGACCTGTATTCTATTGTATTTACTGTTGAATGTAAAACATTAATTCCCCAATAAAGAAATAAATTTTTTAAAAAAAGAAAGAAATTTAAATGAAGAGATGGACAGACTGGACCTCCTGGACATTTTCAGAGTTCTTCACCCCCCAAAACTGAAATACACATTCTTTTCAAATCCACACAACACATACTCAAGAATAGACTACATGTTAGGCCACAAAGACAGCATCAACAAATTTACGAGCATTGAAATCATCCCAAGTAACTTCTCAAACCACAGTGGAGTAAAGCTAACATTTAACAACAAACAGATAATTACTAAAAGACACAGAGTTTGGAGACTGAAAAACATACAGCTTAAGAGCCACTGGGTCAGAAAGACACTCAAGCAAGGAATTCAAATGTTCCTGGAAAGGAATGAAGATGAAGACACAAGCTATCAAACTATTTGGGACATACTTACAGCAGTAGTGAGAGGGAAATTCATAGTAATAGAGTCACATATTAAAAAACAAGAAAAATCCCAAATATACAACCTTACTGCACCTTAAAGACTTAGAGGAAGAGGAAAAAAGGAACCCTAAATCAACCAGAAGGAAAGAAATCACTAAAATTAGAGCAGAAATAAACAACATCGAAAATGAGAGAACCATACAAAAGGATCAATGAAGCCAAATGTTGGTTCTTTGAACACTTAAACAAGATTCACAAGCCCATAGCCAGACTCACTTAAAAAAATAAAAAAGGGAGAATACCCAAATTAATAGAATAGTAAATGATGGAGGAGCTATCACAACTGACACCACAGAAATCCAGAAAATCATGTGAATCTTCTATGAAGAACTATACGCCACCAAGCTAGAGAATCTGGAAGAAAAGGAAGAATTCCTAGAAACATAAGCCCTGCCAAAATTGAACCAAGAAGAACTACAAAACTTAAATGCACCAATCACAGACAAAGAAATAAAAACCGTTATTAAAAATCACCCCAACAACAAAAGTCCTGGACCAGATGGCTTCTCAAGGGAATTCTACAAAACCTTCAGGAAACAATTAATACCCATACTTCTAAAGGATTTCCACAAGATCAAAGAAACAGGAACACTCCCTTCCACCTTCTATGAAGCCAACATCACCCTAATACCAAAAGCAGATAGGGACAAAACAAAAATGGAAAACTACCAACCAATATCTCTGATGAACATAGCTGCCAAAATATTAAAGAAGATCCTGGCCAACCGGATACAGCAGTATATCAAAAATATTGTTCATCTCAACCAAGTGGGTTTTATTCCTGGAATGCAGGGCTGGTTTAACATACGTAAGTCAGTCAATGTCATTTACCACATCAATAAAAATAAAGCCTAAAACCACATGATTATCTCAATAGATACAGTGAAAGCCTTCTACGGAATCCAACACCCATTCATGTTCAGACACTACAAAAAATGGGAATAGATGGGAAATTCCTCAAAATAGTGGAGTCCATATATAGGAAATCTACAGCCAACATCATACTCAATGAACAGAAGATGAAAGCATGCCCTCTCAGATCGGATACTAGACAGGGCTATCCACTATCACCATTACTCTTCAACATAGTATTGGAAGTTCTTGCCATAGCAATCAGGCAAGAGAATGAAGTCAAAGGAATACAGATTGGGAGGGAAGTAGTCAAGCTCTCACTATTAGCAGATGATATGATAGTATACACAGAAAGACCTAAAGAAACCAGCAGAAAACTACTGGAAGTTATTAGGCAATATAGCAAGGTATCAGGCTACAAAATCAATGTACAAAAATCAGTGGCATTTCTTTATGCATACACTAAATCTGAAGAAGACATCCAGAAATCACTCCCATTCACTGTTTCAGCAAAATCAATAAAATACCTAGGAATAAAATACCTAGGAATAAAGCTGATCAAAGCAGTGAAAGACTTGCATAGTGAAAACTATGTGTCACTATTCAAAGAAACTATGTGTCACTATTCAAAGAAATTCTTCCATACCAAGAAATGGAAAGACATCCTATGGTCATGGATTGGAAGAATAAATATCATCAAAATGAATATTCTCCCCAGAGCCATATACAAATTTAATGTGATACCCATCAAAGTTCCACCAAGCTTCTTTAAGAGAATAGAACAAAAACTACAATCATTTATCTGGAATCAGAAAACACCAAAACCATCTTGAGAAAAAGAAACAGAAATGGAGGCATCACACACCCAGGTCTCAAACTATATTACAAGGCCATCATCATCAAAACAGCATGGTACTGGAACAAAAATAGGCACACAGATCAGTGGAACAGAATTCAAAGCCCAGAACTAAACCCCCACACCTATGGACACCTAATCTTTGATAAACAGGCCCAATGTGTTAAATGGAGGAAGGAGGTTCTTTTCAATAAGTAGTGCTGGGAAAGTTGGGTTGAAACATGCAGAAGAATGAAACTGAACCACTTTATCTCACCAGAAACAAAAATCAACTCTAAATGGATCAAGGACCTGGATGGTAGAGCAGAAACTATCAAATACTTAGAGGAAAACATTTGTGGAACACTTTCCCACCTAAACCTCTAGGACATCTTTTATGAAACAAACCCAACTGCAAGGAAGACTAAAGCAGAAACAAACCAATGGGACTACATCAAATGAAAAGCTTCTGCACATCCAAAGAAACTATCACACAAACAAAGAGACCCCTCACAGAATGGGAGAAGATCTTCACATAACATACATCAAACAAGAGACTAATAACCAAAATACACAAAGAACTCAGCAAACTTGGTACCAAAAAAGAAAATGACCCCATTCAAAAATAGGCAGAGGATATGAAAAAAACATTCACTACAGAGGAGATCCAACAGGCTATGAATATGAAAAATTGCTCCAGGTAGCTGACTGTCAGATAAATGCAAATTAAGACAACATTGAGATACCACCTCAGTTTTCTGAGAATGGCATACATCCAAAAGGACAGCAGCAACAAATGCTGTATAGGATGTGGGGGCAGAGGAATCCTTCTGCACTGCTGGTGGGAATGTAAATTGGTCTAGCCTCTGTGGACAGAAGTTTGGAGAACTCTCACAAAGCTAGACATGGACCTTCCATATGACCTAGCAATTCCTCTCCTGGGGATATACCCCAAGAACTCCATAACACCCAACCAAAAAGATATGTGTATGCCTATGTTCATAGAAGCACAATTCATAATAGCTAAAACCTGGAAGCAACCCAGGTGCCCAACAACAGATCAGTGGCTGAGAAAGTGGTGGTATATATACACAATGGAATACTACACAGCTATTAAGAACAATAAACCCACCTTCTCTGACCCATCTTGGATGGAGCTAGAAGAAATTATGTTAAGTGAGCTAAGTCAGAAAGACAAAGATGAGTATGGGATGATCCCACTCATAAGCAGAAGTTGAGAAAAAAGAACAGAAAGGGAAATTCAAAGCAGGAGTTGACTGAATTTTGAGTAGGGCATCAAAGAAAAAACCCTGGGTGAGGGTAAGGGTGAATGCTCAGCTTCATGGGGCGGGGGTTGGGGGGCAGAGAGGGAATGGGACACAGTCTTTTGGTGGTGGGAATGGGGTTTTTTGTACACTCCTATCAATTAGCAGTCATATAAATCACTATTTAATTAATATGAGAGGGGAAAATTGATTGAATATCTCAAACTTTTTAAAGCACAGACTGAGTCTTTTTAATACATAGGCTGAGTCTTTGATATGTTGACTCTCTTAAAAGCTTAGTCCAGGGAGAACAAAAGCAACTAGAGGTATAGCTACATGCAAATAATGTCAAAGGACATAAAGTATAGTGAGGGTGTGTAACAAATTCTATCAAAGGGATTCTTCAAAGTTAACCCAATTGCTAAACAATGTGATTATTGCAATAACTATCTATTGTCTTCTTAAGCCCAAAGAAAACAGGAATCTCCTGCTTTGTCTATAGAGCCTATGTTTCTCCCAATTCTGGAACCTCTGGGGTGCGGCTCAGTTCCCTGCATGCTTCTCTCAAGTCAGGCCAAATGATATTGCACCCACTCATTTCAACCTAATCACTACAAAGAATACCATCTCAGCATGCTTCACCTCAGCCTGTGTTCAGAGACATCAGGCATGGATTGCCAACCCTTCACCTTCATCACTCCAGTGAGACCTTTCCTTCATGATAGTCTCTAATTCCATTCCAGGAGGTTCACTTCCTAACAAAGTCCCAAAACCTAGATATAGACCAGGTCCCCTTAGATAGACCATATGTTCACATTTATCTATAAATTAGGGCAAAATATATACCTGAGAGCAAAAATACACAATAGTCTTTAGTGAGTCAGTATCAAGTTCATAATGAAATAGTGTCCACTTAGACTTAGATACCCTCCTCACCTACTTCCTATTACAGTTCTCTCACTCACTCCAAGCTAACCTTATCAAAGCAAGGACTGCAAAAGCTGAATAAGGTCAAGAGACTGGCATACTTTAATGATGACTCTTTAGTCACTATCAGGCCTTTCCACCAGCTGGGGCCTAATAGGGGAGTCCTGAGACTCCCAGACAGACTTGGTGGGCCTAGACATCAAATAAATCCCTCTCTCCATGGTTATTGTTCATCTCTATGATGAACAAAAAAACAGTACCCTTTGTGGGCCCCCATAGGACCTTGCCCTCAAGCTGGATCAACAATGGTAGAGAATGTTCCATCCTCCCCATACTCGATGCTACACCTGAGGAAGATGGGTCGATACTGGGGCAGCATGGAATGTTCCTACTCATGACCACAGAATGTGAGATCTAAAGGGATGTAGAGGTCACACAGGCTCCTAAGCTAATTATGGGCCCCAGATCACATCAAATCGATGGAGTTTACAGTCAACAATATTTATACCCCTTTCTCACATTAGGGAGGTACTCTCTCCTCTGATCCAGATTTCTGGTCCTCTTCCCAGCCATGACATCATCTCCCCAGACAATAATTAGGATTCACCTGCATATCAGATTTCAGCCTCATGCAAAAACAACAAACAAAAAACAAAACACTAGTCTAGCTACAGGCCTTTTGAACAATAATTAAAATATGCCTACTAGCTATCTACAAAGTGGAGGGTCCCCAACACTTCACCTGCACTATCCCAGCCTTTAGGTCCATAATAGTCCAACAGTTTGTTTGGGTTTGTATATTAACTCTCTTTTCAGCCACCAGGTTCCAGATGCTAACAGGATGTCACCAGACTTCCCTGGACAGACAACCCCACCAATGTGCCTTGGAGCTCCACTTCCCCAGAGCCCTTCCACACAGGAAAAGAGAGAGGCAGGCTGGGAATATTGATCAGCCTTCAATGCCCATGTTCAGCAGGGAAGCAATTACAGAAGCCAGACCTTCAACCTTCTGCATACCACAATGATCTTGGGTCCCAACTCCCAGAGCGTTAAAGAGTAGGAAAGCTATCAGTGGAGGGGTTGTTATACGGAGGTCTGGTGGTGGGAATTGTGCAAAGCTGTATCTCTCTTAACCTACGGTTTTGTCAATGTTTCCTTTTTATAAATAAAAATGTTTAAAAAATTGTGATACTGATACCTATTAGAGAAATGATACTTGTTTCCGTTATAGTCTAGTATCAGCAATGCAAATGTTTTGTTTTCTTGCCTATACTCAAGAGGGCATGCAATGCTCCCAGCATTTAAAAACGAAGCCATAGCTAAAAGCTGTCCCTAATATGTCTTTTTTTTTTTTTTGCCTCCAGAGTTATTGTTGGGGCTTGGTGCCTGCACTATGAATCCACTGCTCTTGGAGGCTATTTTTGCCCTTTTGTTGCCCTTGTTGTTGTACTGTTGTTGTGGTTATTATTATTGTTGTTATTGATGTCATTGTTGGATAGGACCAGGAGAAATGGAGAGAGGAGGGGAAGACAAAGAGGGGGAGAGAAAGATAAACACCTGAGGCCAGGCGGTGGTGCACCTGGTTAAGTGCACACATTACAGTGTGTAAGGACTCAGGTTCAAGTCCCTGGTCCCCACCTACAAGGGGAAAGCTTCACAAATGTTGAAGCAAGGCTGCAGGTGTCTCTTTGTCTCTTTCCCTCACTTACTTCCACTCCCCTCTTAATTTCTCTCTGTCTCTAGCCAACAATAAATAAATAAAAATATATTTTTAAAAAAGAATATTCTCTTCAAAAAAAAAGTAATATAAACACCTGCAGACCTGCTTTACCGCTTGTGAAGCGACCCCTCTGCAGGTGGGAAGCTGGGGGCTTGAACCAGGATCCTTATGCTGGTCTTTGTGCTTCACTCCATGTGCACTTAACCCTTTTGCTACTTCCTGACCACCAAATATGTACTCTACAAAAAATATCTACAAAAGAAAGGCTATCATTAAATAAATATAGAAGCATGGGGGCTTCTGGGAGCACCAGTAAAGCAGCCCAGACTTTGATGAGGCCAGTCATCTCTTCAGCTTATAGGGAGAGACATGGTAATTTATTATCTAAGTAAGGATTAAGGCAGGGGAGGAGCTGAAATTTTACACTTTGAGTGACAACGGGAAGCATGAACTAAAAAACCTAAAAGTGGATCGGTTTTAGTGTCAGCATTATTTGAGCAGATATTTACTTTTCAAAGATGAAATTGTGCTCAATCTTTTCCCCTCTTTGTAGTTATTAGTGTTTTAACAGACTTTTTACAAAATTATGAGATTTTAAGGATATAATTTCATACTCATACATGCTAACTGTAAATTACTATACCTCCACCCAAGTCCTGTGCCCATAACCACCAGAGTTCTCACAAAGTCCAAGAGATGATTTGGTTATCATTTCTTTCCCTTCCTCCTTTCCTTCCTCCCTTCCTTCCCTCCCTCCTTTTATAAGTTTGTTTGCTTCAGTCATCTATATTCCCCATGTGAGTGAAACAATTTGGTAGTTGTTCTTAACCTCTTTACTTATTTCATTTAGCATACTAACCTCCAGTTCCATACATTTTATTTCAAATTATACAATATCATCTTTTTTTTTCTTGCGGAGTGGAGTCCAGTGCATATATATCCTATGACTTCTTTACCCAGTCATCTATAGATGGCCATTTAAATTACTTTCATATCTTGACTACTATGAATAGTGTAGTAGTGAACAACAGGGGTGCATATATCATCTCCCCACCTTGTTTCACGAGATTTAGGAACTTAACCATTCTTATTTATCACTTCATTGATTTAATTAGTCCATCATATATTTAATTTTTTTTATTTCTTTAACAGAGACAGAGAGAAACTGAGAGGGAAGGAAGGGAGGGGGAGGTAGGGTGAAAGACATAGAGACACATGAAGGAATTACATGAAGTTTCTACCTGGAGGTGGTAGGCCAGGGGCTGGAACCTGGGTCCTGGTGCATTGTAATGTGTGCTGTACTGGGTGTACCACCATCCAGTGGCCTTGTGTCACCACCCAATCCTGGAATCAGTCCATTTTCATACCCATGTCTTCCAAAATCCTGTTCCTTAACTTGTCACAGACATGCATTATTATTGGAGCCCCAAGAGCAACTCTTCTTTCCCACAGATTTGGTACATGAGATTTCAATGTTTCCTTGGGGTACCAAAAAACTTAACTTAGTTCTAAGATGTTGCTTCTGCTGTGTTGGGGTGTAATTATTTGTAGTACAGTTGCTTAAACACAGGCACAGCCTTTCATCTCCTCATGACAGGTGTCTGTAACACATTCTCCTGTAAACTAAGACGTTTCTACAGTCATACACCAGGAACCTAGAACCCCTCCAGCCCATCCCTTTCCCTCCTTTGTCAGAGTCCTTTGCTTTAGTGTAATTTGATTCTACATTTTAAAAACCATAATAAAGTCAGAATTAGGAAAAGCAATGGAAAAATGCCTTTCCCCTACCCTGCTGACTTGATTTCAGGTAAAAACTCTGTTTCCCCATCTGTAAGACAAGGGTATTTTACCACCTGGTTATCTCAGTAAAATGTAAAGAATTTGAATGGGGACTGATTTGGTCTTGGTATGGAGAAAAGAATAAATTGCTCACTTTATAAATTACTGGGCCTCTTGGGCACCATTTTGTAGATTATCTTTTCCAGAGCACTAAATGATAGTTAATGGTAGATGGCAGTAACTGGAATAGTTACAGCAACTTTGATTTCTTGAACTAGAAAGACTATACATTCCTCAGAGTGAAGTGGAGTTATTTCTCCCCTCTCATTTGAGGTCTAGTAAATTCTTGTTAAAGGAAATTATTATTATTATTATTTTTCATCTTGCATGACCATTAGAATAAAAATGACATTATAATCCTACACACACACACTTTCCCCAAAGTGACCACTATGAACAAAACCACGGTTTGAAAAGAATCATTTATAATTCAATTAGTTAGGAACACTGCAATTGTAAAGGTGATACTGTGTCATTTAGAGCAAAATGGATGAAACTAGGGATGGTTATGTTTAGTGAAATTAAATAAGGAAGTAGAAGACAACCACCAGACTTTTTTGTTCATACATGGAATCTAGAGAATTAAAACACATCAACTTAGAAAGAAAAAATATAGAAGTAAATTATCTCTAAGACTTTGTGAGAACTATGATGATCATTATTGGGGGGAGCAGGGGAATACAATTTGGGTTGTGGGTGCAGTGTGGAAGTATGCTCTTGCAATCTCATAATCATATAATGTTATTAAATCACTAATGAAATTATATTATATAAAATAATTACTGAGTAAGTACTCAGTAAGTACTATGTAAGTACTATGTGTAAGTATTTATATCTAAGAAAGGATGCAGGTGTATGAGGTAGTCCCTTACTCAAGATGAGAAGATACCTTCTCAGTGACCTTAATGACCATTTCTAAAGGGAAAACTCCCAACATGTTTGTCTGTGTTCTAAATACCCACCACTGGCAAAACAGACAGCTGTACATGTGTGTCATAGGGGACAACTAGAACAATTACATTTTAAAATCAATACTTTTTCATCCAAGAGCAAATTCTGACCAGAAACAATAGAAAAGACGTGGTTATCTGTGGAAAGTTTGTTTTAGTATATTCTTCTATGTGGTGGGGCTATTTCTAGGAGAAAGTACAAGGTGCAGGGCAAAACTGCTGCCTACCTATAAAATTCACTAGGAGCTCAAATAACGATGTTGTTAGTGTTACGTTAGAAAACCTTGTTGTCAGGGGCCAGGTGGTGGTTCATCTGGTTGAGTGCACATGTCACAATGCACAAGGACCCAAGTTTGAGTCCCCGGTCCCTACCTGCGGGGAAAGCTACATGAATGTTGAAGCCGGGCTGCAGGTGTCTTTTGGTCTCTGTTCCTCTCTATCCCACCACCTTTCCCTCTAGATTTCTGGCTGTCTCTACCCAATAAATAAATAAAGGTAATAATAAAATTTTTTTTTAAAAAAAAGAAAACCTTTTTGCCACTGATTGTCAAGTTCAGTCTGGGAGGAATGTCCTCGGAGAAGGCCCATGGCTGCTTCTCCTTGCTCCTAAGTAAGATTTTATTCTGTGACTTTGCAAGAGATTCTCAAGTCACAGTAAGGAAAGAGAACCAAATTTCAGAGAAGGACAAGGCATATGGACAAGGCAACAAGAGAAGGAACACCCTGAATTCATTTAAATTCTGGTAAGTAGTCCTAGTTTTCATCCACACCCTCAGGGTCCTCTGAAGATCACACACTGTCTTCATTCTTGAATAAGTTAACTACATACATGGTAGAACAAATGGAGCCCCCCAAACATATATACACAGCTAAAAGAAAGAAAGAAAGAAGAAAGAAAGAAAGGAGAAAAATAAAAACCCAATTCTCCTACACAGAGATCCCAACATTTGCTATATTTTGCCTTATTTTCTAAATTAGAATCATATTGTATATTCAATTTTGCAGCCTGCTTTTATTCTCTTAGGAACATATTGAACACATTTCCCCATGTAACTAAATATTCTTTGAAAATATTATTTTAAATTACTGCTCAGTTCCCTTCTTATTGGACATGAGGGTTGTTTCCTAGCTTCCCTCTACATAAATAAGCATTCAATGAACTTATTTGTGCTAACGCTTGCTTATTATTTTCTCTAGATTTCTAGAAATAGCATTACTGATTCAAAGGGTAGAAAATTTCAAGGCTTTTGATTCATTTTGCCAAGTTGTTTTCTGAAAAGTTGCACTATTTTAAACCCCCATCCAACCACAAGCATTTTGGATGCTGTCTAATGTCTAATGTGTTCAAGTGACGTAGTCTAGAAAAAAAATCATTATATCTGTCAGTTGTTTGTATATTTTCTAGTAGAGGCCCAGCTTTTTCTCTCTTATGTATTTGTCAGGCTTTATAGTGTTGTGTAGAGAAAAGTCAAAGGGTACACACAGTTGTATGTTTTATACTCCCACTACCAGTAGCATAGGAATAGCAGAAATATACAATTCACATATGTATAAAAGTACATTTATATATAATTCAAATTATATCTAAACAACATTGTATTTTGTGCTTTCTTAGCTTAAAAGTGGAATCAAAGTATATTCTTTTTAAAAATAGTTTTTAGGTTTTTTTAAAATTTATTTATTCCTTTTGCTGTCCTTGTTGTTTTATTGTTGTTGTTATTGATGTCATTGTTGTTGGATAAGGCAGAGAGAAATGGAGAGAGGAAGACAGAGATGGGGAGAGAAAGATAGACACTTGCAGACCTGCTTCACCGCCTGTGAAGGGACTCCTTTGCAGGTGGGGTGGGGAGCTGGGGCCTTGAATCAGGATCTAGCTCAGTGGGTAGAGCATGAGACTCTTAATCTCAGGGTTGTGGGTTTGAGCCCCACTTTGGGTGCCAGAATTCCAGGATAGCCTTGTGGGCAGGAGAGAGGATCCAGGAACTCGTGGCAGTGTGGTAATACAATTCTTTATTCACACTAGAGCACCCCAGAGTCCAGTGTGAGCAGAGCAGGTTAAGCCACGTGGCGGCACCAAACAATGGCTGCCTCCCGCTCTGCACACCAGCCCTTCACCAGCCCTTCTCTAGGTTGGGACTCGGAATTGAAAAGAGAGCGAAACCAGGAACAGAAGTGGGTTTTATTGGATAAAACTGGAAGTGGCAAGTCTGGAATGGAGATGGCTAGGAAAGGGGGTGGAGAAAAGAAAAAGGCACACTGGGAACTTCCTTAGTTACTGTTGCTATGGTTTTAGCCTGCAGGAATTAGCAATACCCTGAGGAGATAATGTGGTCCTAGGGAGACCTTTAGTCATTTATAAGACAAAGGAGAAGATTGGTTTGTAGATAAAGAGACAGGCCATACTAGCATAGGATGGTTTGTGGGTCCTGCCTAACTCAACCACATCTGCACAATTTCCCAACAGTTTTAACTCCTTTAATTCTTAAGTTAAATTCCCAGAAGTGCAATTTCTGGGCCAAAGAGCATTTGGGATTTTTATGTGTTTGAGAACTACTGGAGGGAAAATAGCCAGAAACAATCAGAAAACTGGACCAAAATATCTTTCTCTTAACACTAATGAGTATCTGGGAAATTTTTAACATGCTTTTAAACTTTTTATTTATTTCATATTAGAAATTGAGATAGAGAAAGAGGGAGGGGTGAGAGAAAGAGAGACATGCCGGGCATCTCTCCAATACAAATCTTGAACCAGGAGATTCAGGTATGAGATTTCATATTCTAGTAGTTGAGGTATATTTCTGGCTGCTAACATACAATAATCATACAATTTTTAATTTTTTTTGTTTTAGCTTTTCCGATCTTGTTTCTATTAGTTCTTCTACAGTTATACTAACACATTGCCACATATTTGAGGACTTCAACTAATATATATTTATCATCCCACATTAAAAAAAAATTTTTTTGTCGTGGTTTAAGGATTACAGTACAGTTATTGACACATGGGTATAATCTCTCATCTCCCTATAATAATCTGCAAAACATTCTCACCCCCAATTTAGGTCCTTTTCCACCAGCATGCCCCAGGATCCCAACACAGTTTTGTGGATCAGAAATGTGTTTTGAGTGTTACTTGGCTAAACTCAAGGAATTAGGAATGGTATTCTCAATTCTGTAGTCTATTTGTAGGGTACACTTTTCTGCTACCCGAGCTTCTAGGGATGATGCTCATTCTTAGTCTCAGGGCTTGTTCTCTTCATTTTCAAATCTTGCAAGAGCAGGCCAGATCTCTTTAATACTACCTTTCTAGGATCTCTTCTCTCTCCTTTTTTCCACTCTAAGAACACTGGGTCCATCAGGACAATCGAGGTTAATCTCCTCAATGTAGAGTGTGTAGCTTAATTATATCCAAAGAGCCCAATTTGCCTTGTAGGGTAACAGATTTCCAGTTTGGGAAGATTAGCATTGTAGGCATTTTGGGGAATAACTGCTCTGTTAATCACATTGTTCTTGCTCCTCTCATTGTTCATATTCTTAGTTTTTTATTACAATTAAAATTCAATTTCTTTTTTTTTCCTTGATAGTTTCTAACATGTGTCCAAATCAAGACATCTTGCATTTACTAGCATTTATTAATTAAACCATTAACGTGGTGCTCTCTTATATTTCCTAAATATCATGGTATTTTACAATGATAATAGCTGTGATTGTATTTATTTTTTAAACTTCTAAGCTTCTTGTCTGTCAGAGTACATTTATCACTTCAAATCCACAGGAGCTGGTGTCACTGTCTCTCAGTACTGATAACACAGGATTAAAATTGTTGCACCAAATAGTCTTCTATTTGTTCCCTCTGCTCCTAATTTATCACAAGCAGATATTCTACCAGAAGTTGGGGGGGGGAGAGATTTCCAGCTGATGGGCAGTACCTCTACCTTGTGGAAGATTCATTGCCCTGCACATTTTGAATCTGCTGACAAGAAACTTGGAGCAGAAGTAATCAGAGCCCTTGGAAGATTGATTTTTGTCCCCTGCTGGCACATGGCATAGAGGGTGGAAAGACTCTCATCTTTCAAACTAATCTTAACTATTTAGAAGCCATTATTACAGGATTACAAATCATCAGAATACTTTTTTTTTCTAACAATGTTATTTATTAGCAAGACCTTCAAATTAGTCTTGTATCTTGACTTTGCCCTATTGTTGAAATCAACCTAACGTTCAGTTTCATCTAACTGGCATGGCTGTGCACACCATCACTCTAATTGCACAAATGTGAAGCCAAATTCCATTTCTTGTTCACATTTTGAAAATAATTCAGAGCCAAATGCAAATGGATTCTTGTGTTCAGTTTGTAAGAAATGCTTAAAGTCAACTTGTCAAGAACGAGAAATTGAATCTATTACCTGCACTCTTCTAGGAAGGAGGATGTGTAGAAGGAAGAATAGTGAGATTTATCTGGTCTTAAGCTGATATATGGGTATATAAAATCTTAAGCAATACTGATAATGTCACACAATATTGAAACATATATTTTCAGTTGAACATTCTAAGACAATAAGGCACAAATGGAAATGAAAGAGAAAAATCTGAATGGTTGTCAGGGAACCTCTTTTTCATTCAGAGAATCATAAACATATGGAATGGTGTGTCAGGCAAAGTTTCTAAGATGAGGAGATTGGAGTAATTACAAAATGGATTTATAGTCTGAGGATTGGATTGTGCACTACAGGAAGTGCTTTAAGCCAAATGACTTTTAACCACTACCCTCCAAATAAATGCCTCATGAAAATGTATTTTACAAGCATACTCTAAAACTATGAGGGCACAGAAAGACAGAAGTGCTTAATGTTTTATAAAATAACCATTAAGTGAAGGAGGAAAGGAAAAAAAATAGAGAGAATGCATACATCAAAAAATAGAAAACCAGGGAGACATGAGAAAAGATGGAATGCAAAACTCTTTAAATGAAAACAATTTATTAATTAAATTTCACAAATACTAATTAAAGGTTGAAAACTTGGTCAAAGTCAGCTTTTAGACTTTTTCAGATTTGGAAATTATATATAAACTATACATATATAAACTACAATTATATATAAATTATATATTTATGCAGTTATCTGATTTTCTCTAGAGGTCTTAAACTAGGAATTTGTTGTTGCCATTTGTCATCACTGGAACTTCATCATTCCAGAATTTCAGCTAGATAAAGACAGAGAGAGAGAAGGAATGTACCATAGCACCAAAACCTCCCCCAGTGTGGTAATATGGTAGGCACTAGGTTTGTAGCTGGGTTATGCACATGGTAAAGCAGGCACCCTTACAGGTAAGCTATTTCACCAGCCAAAAATAAATAATCTATATACGTGAATACAATCTGATATGTAATCTCCATTTTCAGCCTCCTCCTTCAGAACAAACATGTGTAACTGACAAGTGACTTCTCCTGACTGAAATATTTTCTCACTTATTGCCAACTATTAAACTTCATGCAATGCCAGAAATCAGGGTCTCTCAAAAACTCTATTTCAATCAGTCCTTTCTGTCACTGAATAAAGACAGTAACTTGTGTCTCCTTTAAGAATTTTGTCTAAAACAGCAGGAACCTTCCCCTTTCTCTATAAAGCACATATTTCTCCCAGTCCTAGAACCTCTAGGGCAGGACTCACTTTCCTGCATGCTTCCCTCAATTCATACTAACTGATACTGCATCTGCTGATCCCAACCTAATCAATGCAACCAGTACCAACCACCTCGGCATGCTGCACTTCACACTGTGTCCAGACACATCAGGTGTGGAATGTCAACCTTTCAGCTTCATTACTTTGGTAAGAACTTAACTAGCTCATAAGACTCCTTAATTCCATTTCAGGTGGTGCACTTCTTAACAAAATCTTAAAACCTAAATGGACCAGGGCCCATGGACAGCATATGTACACATGTATCCATAAGTTAGGGGAACATATATACCTTAAAACAAAAATGCACAGTAGTTTGCAGTCAGTTAATAAATGAAGCAAGCAAGTTGAAAGACCTCAAAAAGACACCATAAAGTACCTAATGAAACAGTTCCTACTTACATCTAGATCTAACCCCCCTCACCTACTTCCCATTACACATACCTCAATCACTCCAAAGCTAACCTTGTCAGACAAAGTAAGGATTACAGAAGCTGAATAAGGGTAAGAGACTGGTATACTTTAATCTTTTTCTTCTAGCGTTTGCCCTTCTTCCATAGCCAGTCAACAGCGTCAGGTTGAGCCTGATGTAAAGTTTCGAGACCTCCTTTGAATCTGGAGAGGTGGCAGTCGTTGACTATGTGGGTCATAGTCTGTCTGTAGCCGCAGGGGCAGTTCGGGTCGTCTCCGGCTCCCCAGTGATGGAACATAGCGGAGCACCGGCCATGGCCTGTTCGATAGCGATTGAGGAGGACCCAATCATAACGTGCTAGGTCAAAGCCAGGTTGACGCTTACAGGGGTCTGTGATGAGGTATTTGTTCTTTACCTCAGCTGACTGCCAACTCTGTTTCCCTGTGGCTTTGGTATACTTTAATGATGACTCTTTAGTCACTACCAGGTCACCCCATCAACTGGGGCCCTAGTCAGGGAATCCTAGGGATTCTCACACAGACATGATGGACCTTGAACTCTAATAGAACCCTCTCTCCACCTTCACTAATCATTTCCATCAGGAACAACATAATGGACCCATTTATGGGCCACTATAGGAGCTTGTCCTCAATGTGAATCAGCAATGGTAGGGACTGTTTCATTCTCCAAAGGGAGGTTGGACAACATACTCTACCTACCACCCAAGGAAGATGGGTTCTGAAATTAGTGCAGCATGGAATGTTCCTACCCTTGATCACAGAATGTGAACTCAGAACTACAGAGGATACAGAGGTTACATAGGCTGCTGTGCTGAATATGGGCCCCAGATCAAATTGGTGGGGATTTACAAGTTAACAATACTTATACACTCTTCCCATATTTGGGAGCTACCTCTTCCTTAATCTAGCTTTCTAGTCCTTTTTCCTACTAAACATCATCTTCCCAGACAATAACCTGGATCCACCTGTATATGAGGTGTATATATATACACCTCATATATATATGTGTGTGTATATATCCACCTGTATATTTTTCAGGCAAAAACTAGTAAAGTCATGGGTCCCTTTATATACCTAAAATAGACCTACTAGCTTTGTCCAAAACAGAGACCCCAAATCTCATTTGCAATATTCTTGCCCTTAGGTTCCTGATTAGTCAACGGTTTGTTCTGCTTTGTATCTTAACTGTTTTTCAGCCATCAGTTTCCAAATGCTACCATGATGCTAACTTGAGTTCCCTGGGCAGACAACCCTACCATGTGTCCTGGAGCCCCACTTCCCCTGATCTCTGCCCTACTAGGGAACAAGAAAGACAGGCTGTGAGTATGGATGGACCTACCAATGCCCATGTTCAGCAGAGAAGCAATTATAGAAGCCAGACCTTCCACCTTCTGCACCCCATAGTGATACTGGGTCTATACTCTCAGAGGGATAAAGAATAGGGAAGGGGGGATTGAATACAGAGTTCTGGGTGTGGGAATTGTATGGAGTTGTACCCCTCTTATCCTATGGTCTTGTCAATATTTCCATTTTATAAATGAAAATTTAAATAAAAGAATTTTGTGTCCACAGAGCCTCTCAATTGATTGTGACTGTATATTTGTCTCTTTCTAAAAAGTATTTATTAATCATGGGGGGTGGGAATAGGGAGAGAACTAGAACATCACTCTGATACATGCCATACAAAGGCTCAAACTCGGAACCTCATACTTGAAAGTCCATTGATTTAGTCACTATGCCATCTCTCGGGGCAGCTGCAAATCCTCTTACAAGACAAGATTACAGATTAAGTCTTACACCTAACCTGGTCTTGAATGCCTATTAGTTAAAAAAAAAAAGTCTTACTAAGGCCGGGTGTTCGAACCTGGGTCCTTGCACGTATTGCTATATGTGCACTCAACCAGATGCGCCACCACCCGGCCCCTATGCAAAGAGACTTTCATGCCTGAGGCTCTAAAGTCCCAGGTTCAGCCCCCCACATCACGATAAACCAGAGCTGATCAGTGCTCTGGGAAGAAGAAAAAAAAAAAAGGAAATGCTAGAGTTAATCTATATTAAGGGTTTTTTTTTATTATTTATTCAGGGTCAGGTAGTGGTTCATCTGGTTGAGCACACATGAGCAAGGAGATGAAATTAAGGCCCCAGTGTCCACCTACCTCTAGGGAGAAAGCTGTGCTAGAAGTAAAGCAGTGGGGAAGTTTGTGTCTCAGTGTCTTTCTCTCCTCCTTGCCTCTTGGTGTATCTATCCAATAAATAAATAAAATAAATGATATTTTTATTCACTCTGAAATAATCTGATTAATTAGTAAGTATGGTAAAATGGGATTTAGCAAATTGTATAGAAGATTAATTAAAGACAGGGAATGAGGACCTGAAGGGCCTTTCTGAATTTTTAGGACTTGCTACTGTCTGAAATTGTAAGAGCCAATTTTATACAGTAAATTTTTTATTATATGTTCACATACTTCATTTGTGTCTCTGGAGAACCCTGACCTATGCATACTATAAATATTTTAACTCATTTTTGGGTTTAGTTGTTTATAATCAAAAGAAATTATCTTCTGCATCAATAGTCTTATTTTGTACTCACAAAAATTAAACAAAGTGCCTAAAGAATTCCTACAAACAAATTCATTAGTATTTTAAAATATATTTTAAATATTTATTATTAATGAAAAAGAAAGGGAATAGGAGTATGCACTGCTGGGGACTGAATTCAGGAGCTCATGCTTAAAGGCTCAATACTTTTTTTAAAAAATTTTTTATTTACGAAAGGATTAATGAACAAAAACATAAGGTAGGAGGGGTACAACTCCACACAATTCCCACCACCCAATCTCCATAACCCACCCCCTCCCATGATAGCTTTCCCATTCTCTAGCCCTCTGGGAGCATGGACCCAGGGTCGTTGAGGGTTGCAGAAGGTAGAAGGTCTGGCTTCTGTAATTGCTTCCCCGCTGAACATGGGCGTTGACTGGTCGGTCCATACTCCCAGTCTGCCTCTCTCTTTCCCTAGTAAGGTGTGTCTCTGGGGAAGCTGAAGGCTCAATACTTTATTCACTGCTTCACCTTCTGTGTCTCTAAAGCACGACTTTAAGGAAATAATTTAACCTTACAGTGGGGGCCGGGATTAGACCTTGGTTGTGCACATAGTAAAATAGTGCATTATCCATTGAATTATTTTGTTAGCATGCTATTTTTAAAAATTATTTATTTATAAAATGGAAATATTGGCAAGGCCACAGGATAAGAGGGGTACAATTCCACACAATTCCCACCACCAGGGTTTACTTATCCCTCTGGGAATATGGACCCAGGATCATTATGGAATGCAGAAGGCAGAAGGTCTGGCTTCTATAATTGCTTCTCTGCTGAATATGGGCATTGGTAGGTCCATCCATACTCATAGCCTGTCTCTCTCTTTCCTGAGTGGGACAGGGCTCCAAGGTTAGGAGGATGGAGCTCTAGGGCACATAGGTGGGGTCGTCTTCCCAGGGAACTCAAGTTGGCATCATGGTAGCATTCGGAAACTGATGGCTGAAAAACAGTTAAGATACAAAGCAGAACAAACCGTTGACTAATCAGGAACCTAAGGGTGAGAATATTGCAAATGAGATTTGGGGTCTCTGTTTTGGACAAAGCTAGTAGGTCTATTTTAGGTATATTCCAAGGAACCCATGACTTTATTAGTTTTTGCCTGAGTCTGACATCTCATATACAGGTGGGTCCAGGTTATTGTCTGGGGAGATGATGTTATAGTTGGACTAGAAAGCTGGGTCAGGAAAGAGAGCAGCTCCCAAATATGGAAAAAGTATCTAAGTATTGTTAAATGTAAACCCCACCAGTTTAATGTCAGACCCATATTCTGCACAGAAGCCTATGTAACCTCTGTATCCTCTATAGTTCTGAGCTCAAATTCTGTGGCTAGGAACATTCCACGCTGCACTAATTTCAGAACCCATCTTCCTTGGGTGGTAGGTAGAGTATGTTGTCCAACTTCCCTTTGGAGAATGGAACAGCTGATCCACATTGAGGACAAGCTCCTATAGTGGCCCATAAATGGGTCCATTATGTTGTTCCTGATGGAGATGATTAATGAAGGTGGAGAGAGGGTTCTATTAGAGTTCAAGGTCCATCATGTCTGTGTGAGAATCCCTAGGACTCCCAGGTGATGGAATGACCTGACTAGGGCCCTAGGTGATGGGGTGACCTGGTAGTGACTAAAGAGTCATCATTAAAGTATACCAGTCTCTTACCCTTATTCAGCTTCTGTAATCCTTACTTTGTCTGACAAGGTTAGCTTTGGAGTGATTGAGGTATGTGTAATAGGAAGTAGGTGAGGGGGGTTAGATCTAGATGTAAGTAGGAACTGTTTCATTAGGTACTTTATGGTGTCTTTTTGAGGTCTTTCAACTTGCTTGCTTCATTTATTAACTGACTGCAAACTACTGTGCATTTTTGTTTTAAGGTATATATGTTCCCCTAACTTATGGATACATGTGTACATATGCTGTCCATGGGCCCTGGTCCATTTAGGTTTTAAGATTTTGTTAAGAAGTGCACCACCTGAAATGGAATTGAGTCTTATGAGCTAGGAAAGTTCTCACCAAAGTAATGAAGCTGAAGGGTTGACATTTTGAATACTGAAATATGTAAAGATAAATTCAAGTCTGTTCAGGAGACTTATACAACAGAAATGATTTTATGAGCCTATAAATCAGGCTTATTTTTAAAAAATGTTTTATTTCAATGTAAGAGAGATACAGAGAGAAAGACAGAGAGAAACACCAGAGCACTGCTTAACTCTGGCTTATGGTTTTACAGAGGATTGAACCTGGGAATTCAAAGTCTCAGGAATGACCATTTTGCTATCTCCTCAGCCTGTTGAATATTACACAGCTCTTTGCATTTGGTAATGTCTTGGTAGTATTTTGTAAGAGCATAGAGTTTTCTTTTAATGCAAATTATTCACTATGTGAGATTAGCAATTCTCGCAACAAGATTGTATACTTCATAAAACTAGAGACATTGACTTTTCCCCCCTCTCATATCAAGAAATAAAACAGTGGGAAAATCTAGTAAATGTATTGTAGTATAATATTAATCTCTAGTGAAGTCCACAGGCACACAAAATGCTCAATAAATATTCTACTTTTTGCTTGACTACTGACCACAAATTCTCACTTTCCCCTCATCAATCAATCACTTGGATAAACTGAAATCTCTGAGATAAGAATAAGTATATAATTCACAGTAAATAAGTCAGTGAATGTATAGGAAGGAATTATTATTGGGTAAAGTATTCATTTTGATGATGTTAATTCTTCTAATCCATTCTCATGGAATATCTTCCCACTTCTTTGTACCTTTTTTCTATTTCCAAAATAGTGACAGGTACTTTTCAGAATACAAATCACCACAGAAAAGGTTCAAAAGTCCAACAAACACATGAAAAAAATGCTCCAAGTCATTGATTGAAATTCTAATGACGACAATAATAAATAATACCTCACCCGTGTGAGAATGTCATATATCAGAAATGATAGCACTTACAAATGCTAGAGAGGCTGTGGGGACAAAGGAACACTTCTGGTGGGAATGTAAATTACTCCAGCCCCTGTTGAGAACAGTCTGAAGAACTCTCATAAGGCTAGAAATGGACCTACATTATGATCAAGCATTCACTTCCTTCCCAGGGATATATCCTAAGGAGTCAAACATGCCCATCCAAAAAGATATGTATATACCTATGTTCGTAGAAACACAATTTGTAATAGCCAAAACCTGGAAGCAACTCAGGTGTCCATCAACAGATGAGTGACTCAGAAAAATGTGAAATATATATATATATATATATATATTTATATGAATACTACTCAGCTATTAAGAATAAAAACTCTGGGGAAGAAGGGGGACTGTAGGTTTTCAGCTTCATATAGGGTAGTGGGGGGTAGAGACACCGATGTTTGGTGGTGGGAATGGTGTTAATACACATTCCTATTAACTTATAGTCTTATAAATCACTAACTAATATGAGAAGGGAGAAAATTAGATTGAATGTCTCAAACTCTTTGCTGCATAGATCCCAGTTCTGAATATTCCTACAATCTAAGCACTTAAAGTTTCAAATTGGTAACCTGACTGAATTTCAATAGTGGGCTTAATTTGTTAATACATTTCTAGTAATGAATGTTTCTTTGAAATATTAAATCACTTATAATCTTAGACCATGGAAACTAGAAGCCAATGGTCTTGTTAGTATATAATACACAATTATTTGTAAATAACATTAAATGACATAAATCACAATAAGTTCTTGTATGGTACAGTAAATCCTAACCATGGGATTTTCAAAATAAAACAAATTTAAAAATAACTTGGCTATAGCTATAACTATCTATTGCCTTCTTAAACTCTAAGACAGCAGGAACCTTTCCCATTCTCTATAAAACTCATATTTCTCCAAGTCCTGCAACCTCTAGAACTTGGCTTATTTTCCTTCATGCTTCTCTAGATCCATACCATTTGATACTGTATCTACTGATCTCAACCAAATCAATGCATCCAGCACCACCTCAACATGTTTCATTTAGGACTGTCTGCAGGCCTGGAATGCCAACCCTTCAGCTCTGTTACTCTGCCACCAAGTTTCAGATACTACCATGAAGCCAATCTGACTTCCTTGGGCAGATGACCTCACCAATGTATCCTGGAACCTCACCTCTCTAGAGCCCTACCCCACTAGGGCAAGACAGAAATAGCCTGGGAGTATGGATTGATCTGCCAACACCCATGTCCAGCAGAGAAGCAATTACAGAACACAGATTTTCCACCTTCTGCACTCCAGAATGATCCTGGGTCCATACTCCCAGAGGGGTAAAGAATAGGAAAGCTTCCAATGCAGGGGATCAGACATAACTCTAGTGGTGGGAGTTATGTGGAATTGTACTCTCTTACCCAACAGACTTGTTGTTCATAATTAAATCAGTAAAAAAAAATAATAAATCCACATTCTTTGCTTCATCTTGAATGGAGTTCAAAGGAATAACATTAAGTGAGATAAGCCAGAACTCACAGACAGACATTCAGAAAGAAGAACAGAAAATGAAACACAAAGCAGAATTTGAACTGGCTTTGGAGTATTGCACCAAAGTAAAAGACTCTGTGGGGAAAGGTATATTTTAAGGTCCACTGTAGTGAGGTAGGGAGCACAGACTTTGATGATGAGAATGGTGTTAAACTATACTCCTCTTAACTTATAATCTTTTTTTAAATATTTATTTTATTTATTTATTCCCTTTTGTTGCCCTTGTTTTATTGTTGTAGTTATTATTGTTGTTGTCGTCGTTGTTGGATAGGACAGAGAGAAATGGAGAGAGGAGGGGAAGACAGAGAGGAGGAGAGAAAGATAGACACCTGCAGACCTGCTTCACCGCCTGTGAAGCTACTCCCCTGCAGGTGGGGAGCCGGGGTTCGAACCGGGATCTTTATGCCGGTCCTTGTGCTTTGCGCCACCTGAGCTTAACCCGCTGTGCTACAGCCCGACTCCCCTAACTTATAATCTTATAAATAACAATTTAATCAGTATGTTAGGAGAAAATAGATTGAATGTATTGAGTTATTTTTTATTTTTTAATTTCTTTTTTTAAATTAAAAAATTATTTATAAAAAGGAAATATTGACAAAACCATAGGATAAAAGGGATACAACTCCACACAATTCCCACCACAAGAACTCTGTATTCCATCTCTTCCCTTGACAGCTTTCCTATTCTTTAATCCTCTGGGAGTGTGGGCCCAAGGTCATTGTGGGATGCAGAAGGTTGAAGGTCTGGCTTCTGTAATTGCTTCCCTGCTGAACATGGGCATTGACAGGTTGATCCATACTCCCAGCCTATCTCTTTCTTTCCCTATTGGGACGTGGCTCTGGGGAAGAATATATTTGTGGGGTCATCTGCCCAGGGAAGTCTGTTTGGCATCTAGAACCTGGTGGCTGAAAAAAGAGTTAACATATAAAGCCAAACAAATTGTTGACAAATCATGAACCTAAAGGCTGGAATAGTTCAGATGAAGATTTGGCGGTCTCCGTTTTGTAGATAGTTAGTAAACCTATTTTAGTTATATTCCAAAGTGCCTGTGGCTATACCAGTTTTTTCCTTTTTTTTTTTTCTTGAGCCTGAAATCTGATATGCAGGTGGATACAAGTTATTGTTTGGGGAGATGATGTCATGGCTGGGAAAAGGACCAGAAAGCTGGATCAGGGAAGAGAGTAGCTCCCAAATATGGGAAAGGTGTATAAATATTGTTGACTGTAAACCCCATCAATTTCATCTGACCTGGGGCCTATATTCAGCTTAGGAGTCTATGTGACCTCTGCATCCCTGTAGTTCTGAGCTCAGGTTCTGTGGTCACGAGTAGGAATGTTCCAAGTTGCACCAATTTCAGAACTCATCTTCCTCAGGTGGAAGATAAAGTATGTTGTACAACCTCCCTTTGGAGAATGGAACATTGTCTACCATTGTTGATCCATATCGAGGGCAAGGTCTTATGGGGGCCCACAAAGGGGTCTATTGTATTTGAATGTCTTGAGTTCTTTAAATGCCTAGATTTCAGTTCTGAGTATATATCCCTTTAGTCTAAGCACAAAATTGGTGGTGGGTACAGTGCAGAATTATACTTTGGTATCTTATAATCTTATAACAAACTATTAAAAACAAATAAAAACTAAAAAAGGTTACTTTAGATCCCACACAAACCCTAGGTCTATTACCTCCCTAACTTGAGACCAGATTCCATAAACCCAATACCACTTTGGATAAAACAAATGGCACTCAATGACTTAGCAACTGGGAAAAAATATAACCTCATCAGATGAAGAAAGGACTAGAAAATCTGGATAAGGGCAAAAGATTGATTGACTTTAGTGATGGCCACTTTTGTCAATACCAGACCACCTTATTATCTGGTGCTCTAGTCAGGGAATCCTTGGATATGATGGGTCTAGACCTCTAATAGATCCTTCTCTCCATCATCACTTGTCACTTCCATCAGGAACATCAGCATAAGCCCTCTAGCATGTCTCTCCAGGACTTTGCCCTCACTGTAGAGCAGCAATGGTAGGCACTGAAGCAAGGTTGGGTCAGCCTACTCTGCCACTTGAGGAAGACTGGTCCTGAAATGAGAGCAATCTAGAACATTCCTAGCTGTGACCATGGACTGTGAGCTCAGACTGACAAGGACTCAGAGATTACACAGGCAATAGCTAAATACGAATATAAGTGGGCCTTAGGTCAGGCTGATGGGGTAAACAATCAATAGTATTTATATGCATTCCTCATATTTGGGAGCTACTCTATGCCCTAATTCAGTTTTCCAGTACTATTCTCAACTCTGATACCATCTTCCCAGGCAATATTTTTAGTTCACATGCATGTTAACTATCAGGATCAGGCAAAAATTACCAAAGTCATCAGCCCCTCGGAATATACCCCAAACAGACTTCCTAGCTTCTTCCCACATGAAGACCCATAGTTTCCTCTGCTCTATGCCTACCTTTGGGTTTCTGTTGATTTAAGTATTTGTTCATCATCTTGCAGCCACCAAGTTAAAGATACTATTATGATTCCATCCTGACTTCCTTGGGCCAATGGCCTCATCAGTGTATCCAAAGTCTCACCTCTCCGGATCCCTACCTCACTAGGGAAATAAAGAAACTGGCTGGAGTAATAAATACTACGCAGCTATTAAGAACAATGAACCCACCTTCTCTGACCCATCGTGGATGGAGCTAGAAGAAATTATGTCAAGTGAACTAAATCAGAAAGATAAAGACGAATATGGGATGATCCCACTCATAAACAGAAGTTGAGAAAGAAGAACAGAAAGGGAAATTCAAAGCAGAAGTTGACTGACTTTGGAGCAGGGCACCAAAGAAAAAACCCTGAGTGGAGGGTGAGGGTGAATGTTCAGCTTCATAGGGCAGGGGGGACGTGGGTGTGGGGGGACAGGGCGGAGGGGATGGGACACAGTCTTTTGGTGGTAGGAATGGTGTTTATGTACATTTCTATCAATTTGCAGTCATATAAATCACTATTTAATTAATATGAGAGGGGAAAACTTGATTGAATATCTCCAACTTTTTAAAACACACACTGAGTCTTTTTAATACATAGGCTGAGTCTTTGATATGTTGACTCTCTTAAAAGCTTAGTCCAGGGAGAACAAAAGCAACTAGTGGTATAGCTATATGCAAACAATGTCAAAGGACATAAAATATGGTGAGGGTATATATGATACAGCAAATCCTAACAAAGGGATTCTTCAAAGTTAACCCAATTGCCAAACAATGTGATTATTGCAATAACTATCTATTGTCTTCTTAAACCATAAGACAACAGGAATCTCCCGCTTTGTCTATAGAGCCTATGTTTCTCCCAATTCTGGAACCTCTGGGGTGCGGCTCAGTTCCCTGCATGCTTCTCTCAAGTCAGGTCAAATGATATTGCACCCACTCGTTTCAGCCTAATCACTACAAAGAGTACCATCTCAGCATGCTTCACCTCAGACTGTATACAGAGACATCAGGCATGGATTGCCAACCCTTCATCCTCATCACTCCAGTGAGACCTTTCCTTTCATGGTAGTCTCTAATTCCATTCCAGGAGATTCACTTCCTAACAAAGTCCCAAAACCTAGATATAGGCCAGGTCCCCTTAGATAGACCATATGTTCACATTTATCTATAAATTAGGGCAAAATATATACCTGAGAGCAAAAATACACAATAGTCTTTAATGAGTCAGTATCAAGTTCATAATGAAATAGTGTCCACTTAGACTTAGATACCCTCCTCACCTACTTCCTATTACAGTTCTCTCACTCACTCCAAGCTAACCTTATCAAAGCAAGGACTGCAAAAGCTGAATAAGGTCAAGAGACTGGCATACTTTAATGATGACTCTTTAGTCACTATCAGGCCTTTCCACCAGCTGGGGCCTAATAGGGGAGTCCTGAGACTCACAGGCTGACTTTATTTGAGGCCTAGACCTCAAATAAATCCCTCTCTCTATTGTTACCAGTCATCTATATCTAGAACAACAAAATAGACCCCTTTGTGGGCCCCCATAGGACCTTACCCTCAACCTGGATCAACAATGGTAGAGAATGGTCCATCCTCCAAACGGAGGATGGACAACATACTCTATGTTACACCTGAGGAAGATGGGTCGATACTGGGGCAGCATGGAATGTTCCTACTCATGACCATAGAATGAGAGCTCAGATCTAGAGGGATGTAGAGGTCACACAGGCTCCTAAGCTAATTATGGGCCCCAGATCACATCAAATCGATGGAGTTTACAGTCAACAATATTTATACCCCTTTCTCACATTAGGGAGGTACTCTCTTCCCTGATCTAGCTTTCTGGTCCTTTTCCCAGCCATGACATCATCTCCCCAGACAATAATTAGGATTCACCTGCATATCAGTTTTCAGGCTCAGGCATAAAAAACAAACAAACAAACAAATCAAAACAAAACACTAGTATAGCTACAGGCTACACTGAAAGAGACCACAGCACCTAATCTTCCTTAAATGTGGTAGAGTCCCAACTTGAAACTGGGGTTTCAAACATGGCAAAGCAGCACTCTGTCCAGGTGAATTATGTCACCAGCCCTTATTTCCCACATTCTAATAAGAACTTTTAAGATCCATAACAGTGAAGTGAAGAAAAACTCTAGTAAGAATCTTCCTGGTTTCAAACTGGGCAGTGTCACACACAGTTAAGTGCATGTTGTACTAACCACAAGGATTCGGTTCAGGCTCCTGCTCCCCACCTGCAGGGGGAAGCTTCTCAAGCCATAAGCAGTTCTGCAGGTGTCTATCTATTTATCTCCCACTCCTCTCTCAATTTCTCTCTGTTGTGGCCAGTAAAATGGAAAGAATGGCCACCAGGAGCAGTGTATTTGTAGTAGGGCTACGAAGCCCCAGCTATAACCTTGAAGGAAAAATAATCTTCCAGCTTTGTTTAGAAATATAACTGTTGAGGACATAAAGATTTTTCCAGAACATTTGCAGCATAATGTGGATTATCTGAACAAAGAATTATCTATATTTATAAATCCATCTATCATCTATATATATATTTGTGTACACAGACACACACACACACACACATATATATATATCCTGAACCCAAAATTCTATCCTTTTAAAGGGTGAATGAGGAAATTGAAGTTATGCTTTGCTAGATCTATAAGTGAGCTCAATGGTATATGTATATGTTGTTTTATAGGCTGGTAATGCTAACTTTAAGTTTTTCAGCTAATAACACTCATAACATACTATCAATTATAGTGTCTCATACACTGGCATTATTAATTTACATAAGTATTACAATTTCTCTACCCATGTAACATGTTTAGCTTGAAAGCGCCATAAAGTGAGATGCTTACTATAGTTTACGGTTGACAGTTGGCAAAGAGATGAATTCCAAGCTGGAAGAAAGATTCCTGCTGTTTGCTGAGAAGAGTGTCCCTGGGTGATACATCTGCTATTGAAACATCAAAATACATTTCCTTATGGAAATTTCAGCACATACTTAATCCATATTTCTTTGGTTTCAAGTCTACTGGTTAAAATAAAAAGTCAAACACAATGATTGGGAGGAAGAAAATTTGGTGAACCAAATATTGAGTTTTGGCATAATTTCTCAGTAAAATATCTCAGTAAAATTTCTCAGTATATAGCACCAAAAGATATTCTGTTACCTATGCTGGACACCCATGGATAGTAATTTATCAAAAATTTCACTATTTCATCCTTTAAAATCAAAATATATTCTAAATCTCTTCTAAACAAAATGTTTAAAAGGTCATGATGATGGAACTAGAGGTGATTCTGCTTTGTGAAGTATGCAAGGAGGTGAAAGACAACTCTCAGATGGTTTCACTTATAAGTAGAATATAGAGAATTGAAACATGAACTTAAAAATAAATAAATAAAATGTAGCCAAACTACAAACTCTCTAAAACTTTGTAAGTTTTTGGTGGTAACTATGGAATTTATTTTACTGAAATAGAGGGAAAGATACAGAACAGTTTTTGAAAATGTCCCAAAAAAATATATATTCTAATTTCTTGTGGTGAAGGACTCTGAAAACATCCAATAGGTCTAGTCTATCCAGCTTTTGGTTTAATTCTCTTGTTTCATTTCATTTTATTTTTTATTAGTGATTTAATAATGATTAACAAGATTGTAAGATAACAAGAGTACAGTTCCATACAGATCCCACCTCCAGAGTTCCAGGATCCATCCATCCATTGGAATGTAATTCTTTATCCCTCTGGGAGTATGGAAAGAGGAAAAAAAGACACCAGGAATAGTGAAGTTATGTTCAGACATAAAAAATAATTTAAATGTTAAAAAGTAGCTTTCTCTGTATGAACAATTCAAACATATTTTGGAATTTTGAAACATATCAAAATCAATTATCTATCATTTTATTGAAGTGTATATATACACATATATGCATGTGTACACTATATTCATATTCTTTCATGAATTTTCACACAAAATAAAAATATTTAATTGTTCAAATGTCCTAGGGAAATTAAATAAAATTATTAACTACATCTTAATATATTATACATGGCAGCATATATAGCAATTCTTTATGGAGAAATGTTCCCCAGATTAAACTATGAGGACAAGCATGTAATTATTTGAAATAAGTCTTGAGAAGCTTCTACCTAACAATATGAATAAGACTGCCAACTTGTTTTGATGAATAATTTGAGTGAGATGAATTTGAAAAGGGAGTAAAGATATATTTATATAGGAAAATGGGCCAGGTTGGTCCCTGTGCTTGCTTTCTAGAAATAAACCTTCCAAAAGAAGACCACAAACAGCACTTGTGTCAAGACACTAAGCCACAGAATCTACTGATTAGCTAAAGAAAGAGCTGTAGTCAGACCTCAATGGAAGATCAAATGTCCCAAGCTGACCCTGAATTTATTCAGGGAAAATAAATTTGATAAGTAGGGAAAATTTTCAAATCATCAAGATACAAATATCCATTCAAGTTTTAACTGTACTTCCTACACCAAAATAAACAGAGTACCAAGGGTGGTTGCAGACGCTTTTCCAGTCAATGATAGCAGCAGTTTTTGCTTCACTGAAGCCATGGACAATTATACTTGTGCAGAAAAATTGGAGAGAGATTCAAGTTAAAAAAAAAATTCTCTCTATTTCCTCATATAAAGGAAAATATGTTTCTTCCAATGAAACTATTGAGGATATTGATTGGGTTATGCATTCTCTGGTGACTAATACTTTGTAAAAGATTCAAGGATGGCTATTATCACTAGTGCTCAATCTGATCCTAACTCACAAGCAGTCCTGCAGAGGTTTGGTTTTACAATTGGGAAGATGGTGGTGCTGGAGAAATAACATAAAGGACCAAATAATACTTCAGGTATGGAGACATGGTATGTAGGATGACCAAATGTAGCTGGGGTGAGCAGAGGGTGTCATATTTAGAAATGTATCTCAGGGGGCAGGCAGTTGCACATGCACATTACAGTCTACAAGAACCCAGGTTCAAGCTCCCCAGCCCACAGCTGTGTGTGTGTGTGTGTGTGTGTGTGTGTGTGTGTGTGTGTGTGTGTTTGTGTGTGTGTGTGTATGTGTGGGTGTGTTTGGATGGGGGAGTTTCATGGGAGCTTCACAAGAAGTAAAGTGCTGCAGGCTCCTCTCTATTTCTCTTCCTCTTGATTTGCTCTCCCCCCCAATTTTTTCTTTGTCCTATTAAATAAGATAATTGAGTAAATTTAAAAAAAAAACATTTGAAAAAGAATTAAAAAAATAAAGCAATGCATCCCAGGACCCAAGAGGTGGCACAGTGAGGTAAGGTACTAAATTTGGGAGCAGGAATCCTCTAGTTTGATTCCTGGCATTCCATGTGCCAGAGCGATGCTCCACATTCTATCTCTTTTCTTCTTTGCACCATATTGTGTTCATAAATAAACAAGACCTTAAAAAATTAAGAAATTCATCTCAGATGAGGAGACATTTGAGGAAATTCTTAAATAATAAGCATTTTCTTTTAAAGTAGAAAAGGAAAAGATCTTTGTATTGTAATTAAAATAAAAGGGCTTTCTTGTTTCACATGATAGACTTGGCTGTGTCGCGTCTGAGAGCGGGTTCAAACAATCAAAGCTTTGTTATGGCTGTACAGTAGCAAGGGACATTATATTCTAGGTACGACAAAAAAACTAGTTATCAGCAGAGGTATAGATTACTCAATATGGCTGTAGAAGAGTCTTAAAGGTTTACCAGCTAGCTGTGTCACATGTGTTCAGTTCCCAGGAGAGGCAGCCATGGAGGGCACCTTGAGGACCCTCAGCAGGGATCCCTCTGAGCAGGAGAAAAAGAAAGGGCCAGAAGGGACTGGACTTCCAGCTGGCTGTGCTTATATCCATTCCATCCACCCACAATCCCTGTGCATTTGCACAGATTGTTGTATGCTCTGTCGCCAGGCTGACGTCAGTCATGTGGTGTGTCTAACTTCCTATGGTCAGCCTGGTATACTGCATCACAACACTCTTGGGCCAGGGAAGTCACAGAAAATATCTACTCAGGTGAAAAGTTCCTGGATGACTAGGGAGTATAAGGCATGCAGTGGGACTCATGTAGTGATGTCATAGTGAAGATGCTGCAAAGATAAGTTGGGGGCAAGTTATACATTTAGGCAGACCCTTATTCAACATGTGAATCTAACCAAATAAAATATTGCTGAGAAGGGATCTGAGCCAGTTGATGCAGCTCAGTGACAGCATATATCACAAGGGGCAAGTCTATATATTACTGTTTGTCAGAGCTATCAAGCTATCAAAATATCCGCACCCTTGGTTGAGGTAGTTTAAATACATTATTCAGTATACCAAGGTGCAATTTTTACATGTTTTCTGAGAATCTTACACTATGCATATTCTCCTAAATGTGCAGCCTTCAAATCAAAAGTAATCTAAATATATGCTGCCCAAATTATGTGAAAAGCAACCCTATTTTGGAAGCCCTAATAAATTTGGGGAAAGGTCAAGTGTGTCTTTCATATTTTAATTCCTTATAATGATATTTTACTTTATATATTATCTCATGTTTTACCACTTCTCTCCACTTCCATAACTACCACTCTAGTCGAAATCATTAGAGAAATTAGAATGTCTTTTGGACTTAATAAAAAAAGTTCATGGTATATCAAAGTTTGTGGGGTGTAGCTAAATCAGTGTTTACTAAAGATCTGAAGTATTAAATGTTCATATTAAGAAAGAGAGGCTTTGGGCATTTAAATGACCTAGATATTCACCCCAAAAGATGTCTACTCTAATTGATTTTGATCAATGTACTATATTTATTATTCAGTGCTGTTAGGATGTGAAAGGAAAAAAAATTATACCTATTAAAAAGGAAAATAATAAAATGGCTAGCGTCATCCAATTTCAACAATCTAGAAAATTTTCAAAGAATCTAGAAAATCATTGGAAAAGAGTTTATTGGTATTTTGATCAGTTTACTTTTAGCTCCTATCCTGTTAAAATCATTTAGCATTGTGCAAGCAAGTAAGCTAATCAAAAGTATTCGTCTCTGCTACCAGTTTAGACTTGATTAGCAAACCTTTAAATTAGTCACAGGGGGCCAGCGAGAAAAATGGGTGGGTTTCAACCTGATTCTGTCACCAGTTTTGTTAAAAGTTCTATCACCAGACTTCCCCAGAGCCATAAACATAAACAGAACTGACTATTGTTTTTGACAGCACAGAATGTATATAAATTGAGAATTCATGAAGAAATATGGGCTCTGAAACACATTTCATTATTGTGGTTTTTATTATTAACTTTTTAATAAATACTATCTCTGTTCTTATGTAGTACAAACCAAGTGAAACTTCAGAAAGTGTTATCTTTTGAGATTTTTGAAATTCCTGTTTTATCTACTCAATTCATAAAACTTTTATCCTTCCTATTTTTTTTTCCACATACTGGAAAGTTTCTCTTTTTAGAGTAAGGCTTTTCAGAAAATCATGTTATTATAATTTTTGGCTGAGGTTAATATCAACAGAAATGAAAAGGCAGAAGAAAGTTTAGGTGTTTATCCATTACAATGTAACAATTTAACACAACTATATATTATGTAAAATTAAAATTCATATCCTCCACTGTTAGGCATCTGTAGTGGACAGCTATTATTTCTGTCTGCCCAATAATGATGGCTCCTTCTAGTAATAGCACCCTTATTTTCTTTGGGTAACAATTTCCCCTTCATTTCATGCATTCACAATGTCAATCAAGGCCTTTTGCCCTTTATTATCAAGAAGCACATAGCTGTAACTAGTCTAATCTGACTCTTTTAATTTTTTTCTGAGAACTTTGAGTTTTAAGGAAGAAGAAAAAGTTGAGCAGCTTTCCTTCTAAAATGGTAAACAGAAGTGGTTAATTTTAGTTACTTAAATCCAGTAGAACCATATAATTTCTATTCTATTAGAAAAAACAAACAAACAAAAAAACTATGTCTTCAGCTTCTCCAGAGTATCTAGAAACTATTCTCTGTCATCTTATATTAAATTCATTCTTCGTATTTAAGTTACTAGTGTCAATTGTTTTCCTGTTTTTAATTTATTAATATTATTTATTTATTAATATTCATTTTTATTAGTCAATTAATTTTTCCAGGATGTTGCCTGGAACTGAAGAATATTGTCATTAAAATATCATGTCTGGGACAGGAAGCTAACTCAGTGTAGTAGAGCGTAGAATTTGCATGCCTGAGGTCACAGGGGCTACAGATTCAACCCTTAGTACTGCCTTATGCCAGAGCTCAGTGATCCTTTGTTCACTCCCTTCCTTCACTCTTACCCTTCATTGCTCTCTCTCATACATTAACTCTTTCATAATAAAGAACCAAATAACAGAAGGCTGGCCAGTGGCACACCCAGTTAAGTGCACATAACACAAAGTGCAAGGACCTTCACAAGGAACCCGGTTTGAGTCCTGGGCTCCCTAACTGCAGGGGAAACACTTCACAAGTGTTAAAGCAGATTAGGAACTGCCTCTCTTTCTTTCTCTATTTTAGCTTTCCTTCTTTGTCTCCCTCTCCCCAATTTTCCCCTTCCCTCTCGATTTCTCTCTATCCTATCCAATAAATGGAAAATAAAATCTACCAGGAACAGTGGATTCATAGTGCTGGCACCAAGCCTCAGCAATAACCCTAAAGGGAAAAGCAAACAAACAAACAAAAAGAAATAACATTTAAAAAAAATACCATAAGGGGCAAAATGGTGGTGTACTCCATACAATGCAAACCATTACCATGCAGGGCAACCCAGGTTCAAGCCTCCAGCTTCCTCAGGGGAGCTTCATGAGTGGTGGAGCAAGTGCTACAAGTGTCTCTCCTCTGTGTATCTCTCTCCCTCTCTCTGTCTCTCACTTTTTATTAAAAAAAAAGACTTCTGGACAAGTGGAGCCATGCAGTCATAGGCCCCAGCAACAAACCTAGTGGCAAAATAAAATAAAATATTCTGCCACCATCCTGAGTTATTTCTTGTTTATATGGAAGGTGCATCTAATATGATGCTTGAAAGATATATGAACCTTCATCTCCATCTCACCTCAGCAATGAACTGACAAACCTGGATCTCAGCATTATTTGTATCCTCTCTTAATATAGTACTAACATTTTGGTTTGTTTGTTTTTCCCTCTAGAGTTATTGCTGAATTAGTACAAGTATGCTTTTCTTTCTCTCAATCACATTCTTTTTTTCTAAGTCCATTTTATTTGTTCAGGTATCTCTCACATGGAAGTTCCAATAATTCTTTATTTTAGGATTAAACCATTATTTAGCCCTTGGTCATGCCTCCTTATCATTAATTCCATATCAGTTTTAGTTTTTGATTCTCCAGACTTCTGCTAAAATCAATAGTGGGTTAGAAAGGGCCTCAACACACCATCTTTGGAAATTGGTTCAGAACACTCATAATGCAGCCTGGCATCTACAAAATAATCATTAAATGTCAAAATTTTTTGTAAACTTATATCCTTTTTTTCTCTTGAATAAAGTTGAGATGGGCTTTTAGGGGTGATGAAAAGTAAAAACCTAGGTGAGTCCCACAGATTGGAGGGTGTGACTGCTCTCCCACTCTCCACCCCTAAAGCTGGAAGCAACAATATTGCTATTTACTTTTGTCTTTGATGGAACCAAAACAGAAGTTTGCTGAACTGAGGCATGTTTGGCCAGTGGAGGTTGTGCAATGGAGCTCTCCTTTGACCTGTGATATGTGCCCCTGTTCACATTTTCCCACAGTTTTCTGTACATAGGCTTTGTGATCATTATATATTTTTCTATTGAGTAGGCCTACCTTTGTCTTTCATAGGTATTCATGTTCTTCCCCAAACCCCTTCATTCTAACTGTACCGTATACAACTAGATCCCACATGCTCTTCTTTCAAGCTTGCAAATATGTTTCTCAATTTCCCAACTCCAGTAATTTCCTCTTTTTTTCTTTTTAATATTTATGTATTTATTTGACAGAGCCAGAAAGAAACTGAGAAGGAATGGAAAAATAGAGACACTACAGCACTGCTTAATCTCTTGTGAAACTTACCCCCCTTTGCAGATAGGGACCAGGGGCTTGAACCTGGGTCCGTGAGTATTGTAATATGTACACTGTACCAGGTGTGCCACTACTGGGTTCCCCAGTTATTTTTCAAGTATACAAGTCCCTTCTTTTTCTATATAGCTGCTCCTGTGAATTTTTTGCGGATATAACTTTGAGCTCTGCAGGGATTTACTAGTGTGCCCTCAGGCAACTTACCCCAAGCACTTTGTAAAATTGATCAAGATTTTTCAGTTACTTGTATATAGTTTATCTTCTCCAGTGGCTAAACAAATATAGGATTGTAGGGGAAAGATCTACTTTTTAATAACTGAAAAAATATGAATATACCAGTTGGTATTGATGTATTATGTGTTGTCTGGTATAAATAAGGTGCTCAAAAGTACTTCTTGTTATAATAGTAGTGTAGGAATTATAATCACAGCCCCTGATAGAATTCATTTGTTTACTTATTATATATTTTTTAAGAGAAATAGATGAGAAAATGGAAGTAAAGCACTTGACACTGCATTGTGAACTGAAAAGAACACATAATACATGTGTGTTCATGTTGCTTTCACCAAGTAAAAACTAGATATCAAGTTAAAACTGTTGTGGCAGAAACACAAGTGTAACTAAGATTTCTCAGTTCCCCACAGAATATCTTGCCACTGATAACAATCAAATATACTATGTCAAGCAATTAAAAAATTTCTTAGTGCTAAAAATTCTAATTCACAAAGTTATTCTGCAGATGAGGATATTGCCTGGCAACAAAATCCCAGAAAGAGATTGTAAACTGAGAAATCAAGTGCTGATTGAATCCTTCCCACATATGCTTTGCTTATCCTGGTTAGCATTGCAACAACAACAAAACAAGTAGGAGGTGGCCAACATTTGAAAGCAAGATTTTACAAAGTGATTTGAATTTTGGGTGGTCTTGAAAACATCAGGAGAAAGGCACACAAGGTAGATACTGCCACCTGACTGTAACACAATGAGGGACAGAGAAATGGCTCCTCTTTGTGTGGGATACTTAATTTACACATGGGCCCTGGGGGCTTTTGGAGCTTGGGTCCTTGATTTGGGAATTAATGGGATTTAAGAAATTTGCATGTCTTTGTAGTAATTGTTTTGACCCCTGCAAGTAACACCTTTTTATTTTATTTATTTATTTTTGTTTCAGGAATGGCTTTTATTTCTGTTGGCTTTTAAAAGTAATTTCTTACCTTGTTCATATTTTATACAGCCTCTGATAGAATGTCAAGAGAAATTTTAAATTATAGTTCATTTACTCTGGTTAAACATAAGGGAAGAAAAGCAATCACCTGAGCAAAATGATGGAATTAAAGATTCTTCTTGCAAACTAGTTAGGTATTTAGTGTTTTATGAGTGCTAGGAAAGATAAATACTTTTTTTTTTTGAGGAAGACTGTCAATTTGCAATCATGAATGAAAACTTCTGAACATGATTTAGATATGAAACATATGGTTTGCAAACAAAAATCAATCTTTCTCCAAGTGGTATGAATTAGTGGACAATATACAGTGTCTCTTTTTTGTTTCTAAATTGGAAAATAAGATTTTAGTGGTGAATAAATTTCTTGCAACACCACTAGTGTTTTTTTCCTTCCCCCCTTTTTTTTTTTACTGTGGAAATATGCTCCTAGGTAGATGTTGCTTTAGTTAGAAGACCGCACAGATGGTCTGTAGACAATTTATAAATATAACCTCATATAAACAGGGTAAATGCATTCTTTGTATGAGGTTAAAATAAATGCTAATTAGTTTGATTACAGACTTGCTACATGCTAGAAGTTTAAAGTTAATAGATTGGTGATTTAGCCTGATAATAAAAGAAATAAGCATGATTATGTTACTTGGTTATCTTGTTGACTAATCCAATCTGGAGGTCATATGCACCTTTAATTCAACTCTGGTTCACATTGTGTTTCATTCATAAAAGACTACACCTAATGATTGAATATATCCATATCACACTAGCATGTGATATGAACATCAATTTTCCTTAAAAACTACTCATGTGGTCACTTCTGTTTCTTCATATTGCACTTATAAGAAGCAGTTAAAAAGAAATAGAGAGTTTTCATGCTACAATGTGAAATTTAAAAATATTGCTACAATTTACCCTTTTAATGGGAAGGCATATGACTTTAGGTCTGAGCTGTGATTTTTCTGAATTTATATGTAGGGAGAAAAATAGGGGAGAAATAGTAATTAAACTAAGAAGAGACTGACTAGTGAACATTGAGTCAAGAGTTTTTTAAGACATAGTATGAATTACTTAAGGGTCTTGTAGAACCTCTAAGAGTATAGAAGTTATTTGTGTGCGATGAATATCATTTTGTTGTGAGGCTGGAGATTGAACCAGACTAACTTTAGGAATACACTTAAAATGACATTATCATTTCTAATTATTCATTTTCAATTTTGACATTCATACTAGAGAAAGCTAGTTCCTCCTCTCTCCAGTCAACAATTAAGCATAATAATTTGGTATCAAAAATGATTTCAACAACAATAACTCCATATGTATTATTTGGTATAAATTATTTGTATCACCTTATTTGATCAACTACTATTTTCATGACTATTTTCAGAGTACTGGTCACCAATTATTTTAGATATTCTTTGCATTAAAATATCTTATGAAAAGAAGTTATTTATAATTATGATAGCATCACCTCAGATAGAAGTAATCACAATGGTTCAACTATAGTAACCGAGCAGCATAAAAGTGGATTAAAACTGTTTCCAAGCAAGCATTCAGAATAACTTCAATTCTCATCAAACCTCTTACCAGTGTGTCTCTGAGTCATTAAAAAGATACTTATTTTTATTGGTAACTGAATTGAAAGGATTAAAAATTTTGCAACAAATCTAGATTACATATCATTTACATACTTTATACCTGTAAAAACATTACCATTAAAAAAAATCTGGGGCCTAGCATTGGAGAGCACATATTACCATTCTTGAGGACTCAGGTTCAAGCCACTTCTTCCCCCATAGGGAGGAAGCTTCTGAGTGGGAGCAGTGAAACTGTCTGCAGGTGTTTATCTTTCTCCTTCCCTATCTCCTCCTCTGCTCTCAATTTCTTCCTCCCTTCCTTCCTTTCTTTTCTCTTTCTTTCTTTCTTTTCTTTCTTTCTCTCTCTCTCTCTCTCTCTCTTTCTTTCTTTCTTTCTTTCTTTCTTTCTTTCTTGCCTCCATGGTTATTGCTGGGCCTCCGGGCCTGCACTAAGAATCCACTGCTCCTGGAGGTCATTTTTCCCCTTTTGTTGCCCTTGTTGTCTATCGCTGTTACTGTTAATATTATTGCTGTCGTTGTTTTTGGATAGGACACACAGAAATTGAAAGAGGAGGGGAAGACAGAGAGGGGGAGAGAAAGACAACTGTAGACCTGCTTCACCACCTGTGAAGCGAGTGACTCCCCTGCAGGTAGGGAGCTAGGCGCTCAAACCAGGGTTCTTTTTTAAAATTTTTTAATATTTATTTATTTTCCCTTTTGTTGCCATTGTTGTTTTTCTTATTGTTGTTGTAGTTATTACTGTTGTTGTTATTGATGATGTCATTGTTAGGACAAAGAGAAATGGAGAGAGGAGGGGAAGACAGAGAGGGCAAGAGAAAGATAGACACCTGGTCTACTTCACTGCCTGTGAAGCGACTCCCCTGTAGGTGGAGAGCCGGAGCTCGAACCAGGATCTTGATTCTGGTCCTTGTGCTTTGCGCCATGTGCATTTAACCCGCTGCTACCACCCAGTCCCCCTCAATTTCTTTCTGTCATATCTTATACAAAAAAAAAGGCTGCCAGGAGTGTTGGTTTCGTAGTACAGGCACTAAGCCTCAATGATAATCTTGGCTGCAATAAAAACAAAGCAAAACAAAGCAAGCAAACACACAAAAAAGCCCATTAATCTATTTTTCATTTTTATGAAACTTATTTTTGCTAGTCTGCTGATGAGCATATATTCATCATATTATTCATGTTTGTTGATATATATTTATTCACACATGTTAAAATACCATTAATTTTTGTCCATCAAAAGCTCACTTAGATGATTTGCTGCTTTATCATGCACATGGCCTAGGTTTGAGCCTGGTCATCACTACATTGAAGAAAGCTTTGGTCCTGTGGTCACTTTCACTATCTCTCTGCCTCTCTGTCTATATCTAAAATAAATAAATAAAATGTCATTAATATTCTTTAAATACACTGCTGTTTTATTAGTACAAATATATATATATATATATTATTTTTTATTTAAGAAAGGATTAATTAACAAAAAGATAGAGTAGGAGGGGTACAACTCCACACAATTCCCACCACCCAATCTCCATATCCCACCTGATAGCTTTCCCATTCTCCATCCCTCTGGGAGCATGGACCCAGGGTCATTGTGGGTTGCAGAAGGTAGAAGGTCTGGCTTCTGTAATTGCTTCCCCGCTGAACATGGGCGTTGACTGGTCAGTCCATACTCCCAGTCTGCCTCTCTCTTTCCCTAGTAGGGTGTGTCTCTGGGGAAGCTGAGCTCCAGGACACATTGGTGGGGTCTTCAATCCAGGGAAGCCTGGCCGGCATCCTGATGGCATCTGGAACCTGGTGACTGAAAAGAGAGTTAACATATGAAGCCAAACAAATTGGTGAGCAATCATGGACCCAAAGCTTGGAATAGTGGAGAGGAAGTGTTAGGGAGGTACTCACTGCAAACTCTAGTGTACTTCTGCTTTCAGGTATATATTTTGCAGTAGTTTATAGATACATGTGAAGATATGCTCTCTCTCACAGAAACTGGTGCACATCTAGGTTTTGGGACTTGGTTAGAAAGTGAACCACCTGAGATGAAATTAGAGTATACTATGAAAGGAAAGGTCTCACCTGAGTAATGAAGCTGAAGGGTTGTCATTCCACATGTGAAGTCTCTGGACACAGTCTGAAGTGAAGCATGTTGAGGTGGCAATCGTTGCGTTGGTTAGGTTGTGATCGGCGGATGCAATATTATTTGATATGGATTGGGAGAGGCATACGGGAAAGTGGGCCCTATCCAAGGGCTATGACATGAATGTGCCTGTCCATTGCATAGTAATACAAAGTTTACCTTTAGTACACATATTTAAGAAGATTGTCAACATTTTTTTCTTTTTAAAGAGAAAATATCAGATGTTTTTAGTGATCCAAGTAAAAATAACCACAAATCTACCCTTATTACATTTAAAAGAAATTCATGGTAAAATTAGGAAGAATAAATTTAAGCTATTAAGTTGGTTGTCCAATGTAGTAATTAATTATTATCTGTGAATTTGTGCATTAGTAAGTCCCCAAAACTTGAAGGAAACAAGGCAGACCACTGTGAATTACTAGCCCTAACAGGATTATTGTTAAAGATAGCAAGCATGGGTACTTAATGCTTGATCTGTATTACTTATTTACTTGTCATAACAATCTGATGTAGGAGATATTATAGTTTACATTTTACTAGTAAGAAAATTATTAGGATAAAATAGATTGCATAATTTTAATAGACTCATATACTTCATGTTTGAAGCATTCAACCTATTTTCCCCTTCATATTGATTAAATAGTGATTTATAAGACTATAAGTTAATAGTGAAAGTTTCACTTCTTCCCTTCCAATCTTTTGACTCCTTTCTCTTGCCTGATTGCTATGGTGATAATTTCTAATACTATGTTTAAGAGTAATGGTGATAGTGGAAAGCCCTGTCTAGTCCATGATTTATGGGTGAATTTCAGCTTCTGCCCATTGAGTATGATGTTGGCTGTAGGTTTGCTGTATAAGGACTCTATTAGCTTAAGGAGTTTTCCATCTATTCCTATTTTTTGTAGTGTTTTGATCATGAAGTGATGTTGGATTTTGTCAAAGGCTTTCTCAGCATCTATTGAGATAATCATATGGTTATTTTTTTTTTTTTGATGTGGTGAATCACACTAATTGATTGTGTATATTGAACCAAACTTGCATTCCTGGGATATATCCCACTTGGTTATGATGAACAATCTTTTTACTATACTGCTGCATCCAGTTGGCTAGGATTTTGTTCAGTATCTTAGCAACTATGTTCATTAAAGATATTGGTTTGTAGTTTGTTGTTGTTGTTTTGTTTGTAAATTTTCCTGTTCTTAAGCTATGGGGAATGCACAAGTGAAGAAAATCTTAGACAGTTGCCAGTGCCCTGAGATTAGATATATCTCAGGAAGAAGAGAAAGTAACCACAGGCAGTCACCATAGGGTTGATCAAATGAGGTCAGATGGGAACACAAACATATGACCTCCTTAGCTAGAATAGTGTCAAATTTGTGCTACCTCATCCCGACTTTCAAAGAGTATTTCTTTGTAAAACTTATTTGTAAAACTTATGCATTACATAACATTGTTCAGTCAGAAGAACAGGTGGTTAAACATTACATAGATAAAACTCGGAATATATTACTTCTAATAGAGAAAACATCAAGCTAAAGGTGTTTAAAACTGTCATTATCTAGGAGTCTGTCGGTAGCACAGCGGGTTAAATGAACGTTGCCCGAAGCCAAAGGATCAGTGGAAGGATCCGGTTCGAGCTCACCAACTGCAGGGGAGTCGCTTCACAGGTGGTGAAACAGGTCTGCAAGTGTCTATCTTTCTCTCCCCCACTCTGTCTTCCCTTCCTCTCTCCATTTCTCTCTTTCCTATCTTGCAATGATGGTATAAAAAACAACAACAATAAAAAGCAACAAGGGCAACAAAAGAGAAAAAAAATATATATATATATAACTGTCATTATCCAAATGTCATAATGGCAGGTACATTCTTTTGATGCCATACAATATTGAGTTTATTCCAGTTATCCCATGTACAACCTCCAGACCTTTAGGGCAGCAGCCAGACATTCAGATTAATGGGTGACTGCTGTGGCAATCCAAGCCTTTACTGCTTGGGGACAGGAATCTCTGAAATATTCAGACTTTGTCATAGAGCAGGATTTTATGATATTGGAACAGACCCTGAAACACAGGCCTCGTGGTATATATTAGTCAAAAGAATGTGCCTTGTAGACAAATAATATATTTTTGCAAATGCTTATGCAAAGGTAACAATCGATAGGTTTTCCAATAGCAGGTATCAGAAAGTCTGGGATCAGAAAACTTCTTCAACATTCAGACAGTTAAAAATTCAGATTTTTAAACACCTACTGCAGCTGTACACAATCCATTCATTTGAGAGGCAAGAAAACTGTTTCTTGGCTTATCATATTAAATCAATGATGCTCTCTCAGCCAGAGACTGAGTCAACTATTTGTAACAAGCAAATTTTTTAAAATCAATAAACCTGGTCTAGGAAAGAGCAGTAGTTCTCAAAAAAAAATTACATCCAAAAAGTAAAGCTGCACACTCATTTGGGAACTTTTTCTGTAGGATTCACAAAGAAATGGCTGGCTCTGAGATGGGAGATGGAGCAGAGTATAGCTGCGTGTTATAGGGTGGGGGGGGGGGGACACTTGGCATTCCTTACCTTCAGGGTGGCAATTACCTTCACAATTGCATGCACATGGAGAAGAAAATACACTCCAAATTACATTGTGAACTCTGGAGATTAGTGCATCATTTCATGGACAGTTGAACCTGTGTCCCATATAAATGTTTCCATAGCAAAAACAAAGAGCATCATTATGCCGTCTTGTAGATTTTCTTAAGGAGTTTGCATTAGGGTTTTGCCACCTGATTTCCATTATAGGGAATGAGAGCCAGGGGGTGGAGAGTGCAAGCTATGCTTTGAAAATCTGGGGGGCTGTGTCAGCGTCTGGACTTAAACATTCATCTTTGTGCTCTTTGGTGGCAATTGAATACAAGATGCATTGCCTCTTCTTTGCCTTTGGGACTAGAATTACATACAAATTGTTATCTGCATCATCAAGTATATGTGACAAAACACATATAGATATAGAGTACTTTGAGTCTGCAAAAAATGTTTAAGATGATTCATTGTTTAAAGTCAATTCTGAGTTCTTGACCCTATAGGAAAATTTGAATAATGACTTCCTGAATTACAAAAATTGTGTATTAAGGCATGGTTTCCCATTCTAGGAGTTGTATTGTCTGGGTGAAGAAAAAACTCTGAACTTAGACATGTTTGATCAAGTTGGAAAGATTTTCCTCTGGCACGTAGCCACCAGCACCCCTTAACTCTTGTCTCACCTTTACTCTTACTCCCTGGGTCATGCCCTCAATTTATAAAACACTGAGTGATTTTTATGGGCTTAATTTTATGATTTCAGATTCTTGTCCCCAAAGTGCTAGCAATTAGAATTTTCAGAATTTCTGTTATTATCAACTATTTCCCTGAATTCTTCATACCCTAGTCTTCTCCCTTAGTTGATCAGCCTAATTTCTTTGCACAGAAATTGAAATATGGTTATGATACAAAATAGATGTAAAATGTTCAGCAGTTCTCTGGAGAGTATACAATTATAACATATTTATGCAAAGTGCACAATGCAAAGATTAACAAGTCAAAAGTAGAGGTTCATAGGCAAAGTCATGACATGGATCCAAAAATCCGCACCTTAACATTCTCCCAGACTTCTATAAATCCTACCTTCCCTCTTAGTTGCCTGGTAGCTATTTAGACAATCCTAATAGTTTAGATCGTCCTGACCCTATTGTATACTTGCCTCTAAAATGATCTCAATCACATTACTACCAGGTGTTTCTTTTAGCCCAGTTTCATAGCTTGAACTAAAAATGCAGTGCTATGATTCGTTTTACTAAATAGATCAATAGTGACAGATTTAGTCTCTAGCATCTGGGGAAAGGGAAAGAGTTCCCTGGTTCTAGGAGCTTTGTTACTTCAAATGTTTAAGAAGACATTGGGAGCTGGGTGATGATGCACCCGGTTAAGTGCACTTTACAATGAGCAAGGACCCAGCTTAAAGTACCCTGGTCTCCACCTGCAGGGGGAAAGCTTTGTGAGTGGTGAAGCAGAGTTGCAGGTGTCTGTCTCTCTTCAACTCTATCTCGACCCTATCCAATTCCCTCTTGATATCTGGCTACCTCTACCCAATAAATAAAGATACATATATATATATATATATATATATATATATATGTGTGTGTGTGTGTGTGTGTGTGTGTGTGTGTGTGTGTGTGTGTGTGTGTGTGTGTATGTGTGTGTGTACATATATTTAAAAAAGAAGACATCTAAATCATGACTATCTGCAAGTAATATGATATATCAGAGTCAAAAGGGAATTCTAGGGTGGGAAGCGGGCGGTGGTATGAAATGCAAGGACCTGAGCAAGGATCCTGTTTTGAGCCCCTGGCTCTCCACCTGTGGGGTGGGGGGTGGGGGCTGCTTCACAAGTGGTGAAGCAGGTCTGTAGGGTTTTATTGTCCTCTCCCCTCTCAATTTCTATCTGTCCTATCCAAAGAAATTGGGGGGAAAATGGCCTCCAGGAGTAGTACAGGCACCTAGCCCCAGTGATAACCCTGGAGGCAAAAAAAAAAAAAAGGAATTCTGGGAATTCATAATACCTGTATTTATGGTACTATGTATAATAAAGCATTTCTTCTTCATCCTCCTCCTCCTCCTCTTCCTCCTCCTCCTCTTCTCCTCCTCCTCCTCTTCCTTCTCCTCCTCCTCTTCTTCTCCTCCTCCTCCTCTTCTTCTTCTCCTCCTCCTCCTCTTCTTCTGCTCCTCCTCCTCTTCCTCCTCCTCCTCCTTATCCTCCTCCTCCTCCTTCTCCTCCTCCTCCTCCTACTTCTTTCTTTTTTGGTCATTGCAATGACTTCACCACTCTTGGCTGTCTTATTCAGATAGAGAAAATGACAGAAGTAAAGAGAACATAGCACAAAGGCTTCCTTCAGTATGGTGGGAACCAGACTTGAACCCTTATTGTGCACATTCAATACAGTGCACTACCTTGGTGAGCTGTTTTGATGATCCAATAATTTCTGTTATGTACTTCTTTTCATGCTGGAATGAGGGAAAGAAAGACAAAGCACTATTCTTTCTATCACACATAAAGTTCTCTGTTGCTCTCTCTCACATGGTACTGAGAATAAACCCATGATGTCACGCAAGTAAGGTGGACATTCTGCCACTCCAACTCTATACAGATTTCAAAGTTCAACATTCTCTTTCAATTTAGAAATGTTTTTCAATGTCAGCCAATGGAGTCGAGGATTAAAATATGCATATTTTGCAAGATAAATCTGTTGAGAAACGACTTCTCTGTTTTAAATAGTGGAATCATGATTCAGATGTGCATTCAAATACACGGAGAAAATGAGCTTTGTTGCTTCATATTTTTCAGAGATGATTAATTTTCCTCAGTGCTAATTTTCTTTTAACATAAACATGTAAGTTAGTAGAATGCCATACGTTAGTAGGTAACCACAGCCATAGTGTTGTGCAACAACCTAAGCCATTTAAAAATAAAATTAGGTATGCAGGATAATGATTTCCAAAAGTGACCATGTCTAGTTACTAGAACCTACACTACTATATTAAATGATAAAGGATCTTTGCAGATGGAATTAGGTTCACACACTTTAAAAGTGGGAAATTCAGCACTGTTGTACAGATGGGTTATATGTACTAATATAGGTCCTTAAAAGTAGGCCCTTGTGATACAGAAATACCACTCCTAGACATATATTCAAAGGAAGTGAACACACTAATTTGATTGAATGAATTTTCCCTATGATCTTAGTTGCACTATTCACAATAGCCAAAAAGTTGAAGCAACCTAAATGTCCACACAATGGATGCCTAGATAAAGAAGTTGTGGGATGTGAGCTCAATAGAATACTACTCTGCAATTAAAGAAGATGCTCTCCCCCTTAAAAAAATGTCATTGTGTTCCTTGGGACAAAAGGAATAGCAATAAAGTTTATTATGCTTAGTTAAGCACTTAAGGAGGTGAAAGACAACTACCAGATGGTTTCACTAATATTCAAAATACAGGGGACTGAAACATATGACCTTGAAAAAAGACATCCCTAGACTGTAAACTGTATCCAAGACTTTGAGAACTATGGAACTAGGGGGAGGGGCACGAACTATGGTAGTGGATATAGTGTGGAACTATGAACCTGTACAAGTTTGTAATTTTATAACTTTGTAAATCACTATTAAGTCATTAATTAAAATTATCTGTTAAGTAAGTTCTTTTAAGTAGAGAAAAACAGAAAAGTCTATCAGAGACATAATCCCAAGAAAAGATAAGTTTAAAAAAGTTTAGATAAATCTGACCTATCACTGAAGAAAGGGACCATGATCCAAGAAGTGTTGGCAGCATCAGGAAGTTTGAAACAACCAACCCTCTGTTTATAGTCATCACAGAATGGGAACCTCATCCCTACAGAAACTATGCATTGATTTATGCCTACAACCTTACCGAGCAAGAAAACAGATTGTCCTCTTAGAGCCTCCAAAAAGAGTCAGCCAGGAGTTGGGCGGTAGCGCAGTGGGTCAAGTGCACACGGTGCGAAGCACAAGGACCAGTGTAAGTAACTGGGTTCCAGCCCCCGGTCTCCACCTGCAGGGGCGTTGCTTCACAAGCGGTGAAGCAGGTCTGTAGGTGTCTTTCTCTCTCCAACTCTTTCTTCCCCTCCTCTCTCATTTCTCTCTGTCCTATCCAACAACGATGACAACAACAACAGCAATAATAACTACAACAACAAAAAAACAACTAGGGCAACAAAAGGGAAAATAAATAATAAATAAATAAATATAAAAAATAAAATAAACAAAAAGCCCTGCTGCCAACACTGATTTTAGCACAGAGACCCATGTTGGAATTCTCATGTCAGAATTATGAGATAATACATTTTTTCTTGAGTTGTTAAATTGATGGAAGCAAAAGAAAATATATTCCTTTCCTTCTTCCACTTTCCAAAGTCTCCAAAATGGCAACCCAGGAGGTAATGCAGTGAATAAAGCTCTGAACCCTCTAGCACAAGGTCCCAAGTCTGATTCCTGACATTGTATGTGTCAGAGTGATGCTCTGGTTTTCTCTTCCTCCTTTTTCATTATTAATAAATAAGTAAATTTAAAAACTAAGATTTAAAAAAATACTATTATAATGAAAAAAAAGGCTGCTGGGAATGGTGTATTTGTTGTGCAAGCATCAAGCTCCAGCTGTAACCCTGGTGTCAGAAAAGAAAGATGAAGGAAAGGAGGAGGCGGAACAAGAACAAGGTGGGAGACACCACAAAGGGGGAGGGGAGAAAAAAAAAGAAAAAATATATTTTACCTAATTGTCACATGATAAAACTACTACAACTTAACTGTTCCACGTCCCCTAGTACCCAAGAGCACACAATTTTGTATCCGTGTCACGATTTTAAGTGTTACTCTTTTTCTCCTTAGCTAGATATTCCTTAAGGAATAAAGCATACAATATGCCTGTCTCCCATTGTAGCACTCAGCAGTGAGAAGAGCTTATTACAGGAGCTAGTACATGTATTGATTGATTACAAGCATTATGCCTTGTGACTCCTTTTAATATTTCAGATGCTGAAAGGTCATTATCATAATCATCATAAACCTCATTTGTCTATTTGTGACACTTTGGGTGCTCCATAAAATTTAGCAAGAAAGTCTCCAAAGTATAGGGAGACCAATGACTGACATACAAATTGGAAAAAGATGGGGCACGGGGTCAGAGGATTCACTAGACATTTCTAATTACATTTACTTATTTATTTATTTAGAATACTGTTCTTTGCAGAAAATAATTTGAAACACTTTGTGGCAAAACTCAAGGTTATAAGATCAAAGTAAGATATTTGGATTAACATAAGAAATGGGTAGATTGATGAGAGAGTGAAAGTTTGGTTGAGTTTAACTGAAGCCCTAGCCAGTATTTTTCAATTTTCTTTCTCTTTCTTTTTTCCTTATTTCTTTCCTCCCTCCCTCTCCTTCCCTCCCTCCCTCCCTTCCTTCCTTCCTTCTTTCTTTCTTTCTTTCTTTCTTTCTTTCTTCCTTCCTTCCTTTCTTTCTTTCTTTCTTCCTTCTTTACCCCCACTAGTTTATTTATTTCAATTATAGAGATACATAGAGAAAGATATATAGAGAGAGGCCAGAGTGCTGTGCAGCTCAGGCTTTAAGGGAGTTCTGGGGACTGAACCTGGAACAGCAGAGCCTCTGACATGAAAATCTTACATAACCATACGTTATGTTATCTCTTAATCCCTCAATCTTGTTTCTACACTTTGGACTGATGGACTCATTGTCACCTTAACACATTGCTGATTTTTTTCTCCTTTTTTTTTTTTTTGTTTGATATAAAGAATTAGGGTAGTGGTGTGGGAGAAAGATAGAGAAAGAAAGATAGAGAGACCTGTCAAACTGTTTCACTTTTCTTGAAGTTTTCCCTGTGCAGGTGGGGAAGGGTGCTTGTATCTAGATTCTAGCATCTGGTAGGTAATGTGTGTGCCTAACTGGCTACACCACTACCTGGTCCCATATAATTTTTTCTTTGCTTTCCCAGAAAGGCTAGGGGACATGAAACCAAAGCACAAACTAAAAAAGGCAGTGAACAATTCTCCCCACCCCCAGGTTCTCTGAAGTGACCACAATGTGCAGCATTAGCTGAATGACAGATGTCTATACTTAGTACCCACATATGACAAACACACTCAAGTTTGGGTGCACATTCTATTGTGTTTGGCTTTTACAAAAAAAAATCAAATTTTATTTTTTTGGGGGGGAGACACAAAATAGTTTATTTTGTGCATTACTTTGCCATGTGCTTTCTGCAGATTTAAACCTAGATCCTATCACACAAAAGGAAACTCTTCAACTTTCTCCTTCTCTGTCTCTGTTATAGAAGGAAAGAAAGAAATGAAGGAAGGAAGGAAGGGAGAACAAAGAAAAGAAAGAAGGAAGAAATATGAGAGAAAAGGAGAAAGAAAAAAGAGAGAATGCTACAAAGCATAATCTTGATTTTCAGTGGAAGCAATGTTGTAAGATATAGTTTAAACAAGGAAATTTTGGATCAAGTGGTATGTGTACTTAAAATATATTACTATACCTACTAAATTAGCCTCTAATAAGCTTCCTTTCTGGATAGTCCTATAAAGTTGGATTCCTTTCCTTCACACTTGTATAATAACCTTCTTAAAATTTTTATCAATATAAAATATCAACTAAATATTTTCTGTGTTTGAATAGCAAGATGTTTAAACTTTTAATGACATATAAGAAATTGAAGCCAAAGTTAACCCAATTACCAAATAATGTGATGATAACAGTAACTATCCATTGTCTTCTTGAACCCTAAGAGAGCAGGAACCTCACATTTCCACTATAGAGCCTAAACTTCCCCCAGTCCTGGGACCCTAGGGTAGGGCCCACTTTCCCATATGCTTCTCCCAAATTTTATCAAATAACATTGCATCAGCTGATGGAAACCTAATCAACCCAACGAGTTTCACCCCAGCATGCTTCACTTCAGACTGTGTCTAGAGACTTCAGGTGTGGAATGACAACCCTTCAGCTTAATCACTCGGATTAGACCTTTCCTTTCATAGTATTCTCTAATTCCATCCCAGGTGGTTCACTTCCTAACAAAGTTCCAAAACCTAGATATAGACCGGGTTCCAGGAGAAAGAGCATATATTCACACATATCCATAAACTAGGGCAAATATATACCTGAGAGCAGTAGTACACTAGAGTTTGCAGTGAGTACACCCCCCCCAACACTTCCTCTCCACTATTCCAACCTTTGGGTCCATGATTGCTCAACAATTTGTTTGACTTTGTTTGTTGACTCTCTTTTCAGCCCCCAGGTTCCAGATGCCATCAGGATGCTGGCCAGGCTTCCCTGGACTGAAGACCCCACCAATGCATCCTGGAGCTCCACTTCCCCAGAGACTCACCCTACTAGGGAAAGAGAGAGGCAGACAGGGAGTATGGATCGACCAGTCAATGCCCATGTTCAGTGGGGAAGCAATTACAGAAGCCAGACCTTCCACCTTCTGCAACCCACAACGACCCTGGGTCCATGCTCCCAGAGGGATGGAGAATGGGAAAGCTATCAGGTGGGATATGGAGATTGGGTGGTGGGAATTGTGTGGAGTTGTACCCCCCCATCCTATGATTTTGTTAATGTCTCCTTTCTTAAATAAATAAATTTAAAAAAAAAGAAATTGAAGCCATAGAAATTCCTTTAGGAAACTATTATTCTAATATGACAAGGTTAATCAAGATCATGATGAGATAGGGTTTTTGAGGCAGAACATTCAAATCAAGAACTAGGACTAGTTTGGGTTAGAAATATATGGGTAGAAGAACAACATGCTGAGATTCTGGAAGATGGCGGAATGAGAGGCTGCTAGTGGCTTGAGCTCTAACAACATCTGCTGGAAACGGTAGAATTTTTTGTCTTTAGCAGGACAGTCAATAAGGGGTCCTAGCGTTGACACCAAGACGGAGACTATAACTCAGTTTGGGTTAGAAAATAGAGTAAAAAGAAAGGAAAAAAATTGTTTTAATTATTATTCCTGAAGTGTACCCCCCATAACCAGTCCCTGGGGGCCAGAGATCTGCTCCTAGCAGGCTCCCCTGCTGAACTTCTTTCTTTACCAAGATTCCTGTCCCACCAGGGGGTGTCATTCATTCTAATTCTATTCCTTTATGAAACCTTTGGCCTTTATTCTTTCTAAGTGGCCAATTCCAGCTACAAATATTCCAAAATATTCCACCAAGCAGAGCCTTACTCAGACAGGGAAAGACCGCCAGAGGTTTTTTGTTGTTGTTGTTTGTTTGTTGTTTGCTTTATTTAATGAACAATCAGCTGCCTCTACTCAGGGGGCCTGAGGCAACCTGGAGCCATCCAGGCTGAAGACAGGACAGGTTTTTTAATCTGTTCTATTTTATTATCAATACAAGATAAACGCATACCCCTTTCCCCCTCTCCTTCAGGTTGACCAGAATTAACTCTTAGTGTATTTTCCATTGCTAGGGGACTGAGTATCTTATCCACTGTAAAAGTAACTTGTTTCACTCTTCATACCTCCCCTACCCTTCATATCTCCCTCCCCCTGCCTAGCTAGTTAAATAATAAATAAATAAATAAATAAAAACTCTTTCCTTTCGCTGCTCTTTTATTACTGTTCTTTTTCTTATTTTTTCTTTTATCTTTCTCTTTTTTTTTCTTATTTTTCTCATTCTTGTCATTCTTTCTTCCTTCCTCCTTCAGCTTTCTGAATTCACTGATACACATTTGGGAATTACTTTGGGGAATAAATCGGACTCAGAGTGGACTCTCTCTGCGTATATTTCTGCTCTACTTCCCTTGCTCCTTTAGCTACCCCTAGAATATACAGTGGATAGTAGATTTGCATAACTGTCTATTCCTGCTATTCTTGTCTAGTCCTGAGGTGTTTTGTGTTTTTTTGGTTTTTTGTTTGTTTCTTTGTTTGTTTTACTTTCTTAGCAATCAGCTGCCTCTGCTCAGGAAGCTTGAGGCAATCTGGTACAGGTTTTTTTACCCTGCTCTATTTTATTATTAATATTAAAGATGTATCTCTTTCCCCCACCTCCTTTAGGTTGACCAGAATTAACTCTTAGGGTATCTTTCATTGCTAGGGGATTGGGGGTCTTATCCATTAGGAGAGGAATTTGTTTCACTACTTCTATCTCATCTACCCACTCTCCTCTTCTCCCTCCTCCTAGCTAATTAAAAAAAGTTAAATAAAAAATAAATTAATCAATTAAAAAACTTTCCTTTCACTGCTCTTTTATTGTAGCTCTTTTTCTTATCTTTTTTCTTTTCTCTCCCTTGTTTCTCTTTTTTTAATCTTGTATTCCTTTCTTTCTTCCTTGTCTTTGTCTTTCTGAATTCACTGATATTCATTTGTGAATTATTTAGGGGAAGAAATCTGACTCAGAGTGGACTCTCTATCTGTGTATCTTTGCTCTACTTCCCTTTCTCCTCTTGCTACCCTTAGAATATACAGTGGATAAAAGATTTGCATAATTGTCTATTCTTGCTATCCCTTCTTTCCTTTCTCTTTCTTCTTCACTTGGACTTGGTTGCTATTTTTTCACAGACTGGAGACATTATTTGGCTAACTGGTAGTGATTAAACTGCTTTAATCCTTGCTTCAGTTGCTATTGTAATTTCTGAGGTTGGTGATTGCATTTGTCATAAAGGTATTTAGTATAGTGTTCTTGTACTCAAAACACAACAACTGAGGAACAACAGAACATAAAAATAAGAAACACATAAATCAAAAAAATGGGGAGATCAAGAACAAATAAAACTGCTACTCCAATGACTGAAGAGAAGAACCCAGAAAAAACTATAAATCAACCAGAAGTAACCATAGATAAGAAAAGTATGCAAGCAATAATAAACTTATTAATCACAGAAATGAAAACAACATAGGAGGAAAGGAACAGCAGTATTAGGGAAACAACAGTTGAGACCCCCAAGGAAAATACTGATTATCTGGACTACATCAAATTGAAAAGCTTCTGCACATCCAAATAAACTATTAAACAAACAAAGAGACCCCTCACAGAATGGGAGAAGATCTTCACATGCCATACATCAGACAAGAAACTAATCACCAAAATATATAAAGAGCTCAGCAAACTTAGTACCAAAAAAGCAAATGACCCCATCCAAAAATGGGCAGAGGATATGAACAAAACATTCACCTCAGAGGAGATCCAAAAGGCTAACAAACATATGAAAAACTGCTCTAGGTCACTGATTGTCAGAGAAATGCAAATTAAGACAACACTAAGATACCACCTCACCATTCTCCTGTGAGAATGGCATACATCAAAAAGGACAGCAGCAACAAATGCTGGAGAGGCTGTGGGGACAGAGAAACCATTTTGCATTGCTGATGGGGATGTAAATTGGTCCAGCCTCTGTGGAGAGCAGTCTGAAAAACTCTCACAAGGCTAGACATGGACCTTCCATATGATCCAGTAATTCCTCTCCTGGGGTTATACCCCAAGGACTCCATAACACTCAACCAAAAAGAGGTGTGTACTCCTATGTTCACAACAACACAATTCATAATAGCTAAAACGTGGAAGCAACCCAGGTGCCCAACAACAGATGAGTGGCTGAGAAAGCTGTGGTATATATACACAATGGAATACTCTGCAGCTATCAAGAACAATGAACCCACCTTCTCTGACCCATCTTGGACAGAGCTAGAAGGAATTATGTTAAGTGAGCTAAGTCAGAAAGGTAAAAATGAGTATGGGATGATCCCACTCATCAACAGAAGTTGAGAAAGAAGATCTGAAAGGGAAACTAAAAGCAGGACCTGACCAAATTGTAAGTAGGGCACCAAAGTAAAAACCCTGTGGTGAGGGGTAGACATGCAGCTTCCTGGGCCGGTGGGGGCTGGGGGTGGGTGGGTGGGATGGGCCATAGACTTTTGGTGGTGGGAATGGTGTATATGTACACTCCCAGTAAAGTGTAGTCATATAAATCACTAGTTAATTAATATGAGAGGGGGGAAATTAATTGAATGTCTTGAAGTTTTTAAAATGCAGACTGAGGCTTTTTAATATGCAGACTCTCTCAGAAGCCTAGACCAAGTAGATCAGAAGCAACTAGTGGCACAGCTATATAAAAGATACTGAGTACTATACAGCAAACCCTAACAAAAGGACTTTCCAAAGTTAACCTAATTACCAAATAATGTGATGGTACATTAACTATCCATTGTCTTTTTGAACCCTAAGACAGTAGGAACCTCACATCTCCACTATAGAGCCCATATTCCTCCCAGTCCTAGAACCTTAGGCTAGGGCCCACTTTCCCGCATGCCTTTCCCAATCTATATCAAATAATATTCCATCTGCCAATCACAACCTAACCAACACAACGATTGCCACCTCAACATGCTTCATTTCAGACTGTGTCCAGAGACTTCACGTGTGGAATGACAACCCTTCAGCTTCATTACTCGGGTGAGACCTTTCCTTTCAAAGTATTCTCTAATTCCATCCCAGGTGGATCACTTCCTAACAAAGTCCCAAAACCTAGATAAAGACTAGGTTCTGTGAGAGAGAGCATATGTTCACAGGTATCCATAAACTTGTGCAAAATATATACCTGAAAGCAGAAATACACTAGAGTTTGCAGTGAGTACACCCCCTCCAACACTTCCTCTCCACTATTCCAACCTTTGGGTCCATGATTTCTCAACAATTTGTTTGTCTTGTATGTTAACTCTCTTTTCAGCCACTAGGTTCCAGATGCCATCAGGATGCCAGCCAGGCTTCCCTCGACTGAAGACCCCACCAATGTGTCCTGGAGCTCCGCTTCCCCAGAGACCCACCCTACTATGGAAAGAGAGAGGCAGACTGGGAGTATGGACCAACCAGTCAACATCATGTTCAGCGGGGAAGCAATTACAGAAGCCAGACCTTCCACCATCTGCAACCCACAACAACCCTGGGTCCATGCTCCCAGAGGGATAGAGAATGGGAAAGCTATCAGGGGAAGGGATGGGATATAGAGATTGGGTGGTGGGATTTGTGTGGAGTTGTATCCCTCCTACCCTATGGTTTTGTTAATTTATCCTTTCTTAAATAAAAAATAAATTTAAAAAAAGAACAACATGCTGATGAACAGAAATCACAAAGCTTGCCAGTCTTTTACAGGAAAGCTTAAGAGCCTACATGACCTCTGCCTCCCTGTAGATCTGAGCTCACATTCTGTGGTCATGAGTAGGAATATTCTAAGCTGCCCCAATTTCAGAACCCATTTTACACAGGTGGAATTTAAAGTATGTTGTCCAGCCTCCATTTGGAGGATGGAACTTCTCTATTGTTGTTGATCCACACTGAGGGCAAGGTCCTATGGGGGCTCATATGGGGTCCATTGCGTTATTCCTGATAGACTTAACTGGTAACAATGGAGAGAGGATCTGTTCGAGGTCTTTGTCCATCATGTCTGTTTGGGAATCTCAGAACTCCCTGACTACAGCCACAGCTGATGGGGTGGCCTGATAGTGACTAAAGAGTCATAGTTAAACTATGCCAGTCTCTTGCCCTTATTCTGCTTTTGTAGTTCTTACTTTGATAAGGTTAGCTTTGGAGGGACTGAGGGAACTATAATAGGAAATATATAAGGAAGTTATCTCAGTCTAAGTAGACACTATTTTTTTTTTAAGGACAACTAATTTCTAATTTTTTTTTTTTTTAGTAGACACTATTTTATTAGGAACTTTATGTTGTCTTTTTAGGTCTTTCTACTTGCTTGCTCCTTTATCGACTCACTATAGACTATTGTGCACTTTTGCTTTCAGGTATATATTTTGCCCTAATTTATGGACACATAACTGATTGAATGACTCAAACTTTTTAATGCAGACTACAGGCTGAGTCTTTGAAATGCTGACTCTCCTAGAAGCTTACACTAAGGAGAAAAGAAGCAACTAGTGGTGCTACTCAATAAGTCACAGATGTATATAAATAATGTCAGAGAACATAAATGATGGTGATGTTGTGTATGATATAGCAAATCCTAACAATGGGATTTTCAAAGGTAACCCAATTGCCAAATAATTTGATTATAGCAATAACTATCTATTGCCTTCATAACCCCTAAGACAGCAAAAACTTCCCATTTCCTCTAGGGTGGGGCTCACTTTGCTGCATGCTTCTCTTAATTCATAACAAATGATATTTCATGTGCTGATCCCAACCTAATCAATGTAATGAGTACCACCTCAGCATGCTTCACTTCAGACTGTGTCCAGAGACATCAGGCATGGAAAGTCAACCCTTCAGCCTCATTACTCGGGTGAGACTTTTCCTTTCTTATAGGATTCTCTAGTTACATTTTGGGTGGCTCACTCCCTAACAAAGTCCCAAAACCTAGATATAGACCAGGTCCCATGAGGTAAGACATATGTTCACATGTATTCATAGATTAGGACAATATATATACCTGAAAGCAAAAGTGAACAATAGTCTGCAGTGAGTCAATATATGCACCAAGCAAGTAGAAAGAGCTAAAAAGATACCATAAAGTTCCTCATGAAGCTATTTCTACTTCAACTTGGATACCCTCCTTGCTTACTTCCCAATACATTTCCCTCAGTCACCTCAAAGCTAACCTTATCAAAGTAAGGACTGCAATACTGGATAAGGGCAAAAGACTGGCATATTTTAATGATGAATATGGGTCCCAGATCATATCAAATTAATAGAGTTTACCGTAAAACATATTTATACACCTTTCCCCTATTTGGGAGTTACACTCTTGCCTGATCTAGCTTTCTAGCCCCTTTTCCAGCCATGACATCATCTCCCCAGACAATAACTTGGATCCAGCTGCATATCAGTTTTCAGGCTCAAAAGAAATATTAAAAAACTAGTATAGTCATGGGCCCTTTAGAATATACCTAAAATAGGCCTACTAATTAATATAAAATGGAGACCCCCAAATCTTCATCTGAACTATTCCAACCTTAAAGTTCATGATTAGTCAACAATTTGTTTGGCTTCATGTTAACTCTTTTTTCAGCCATCAGGTTCCAGGTGCAAACATGCCAACTGGACCTCCCTGGGCAGATGACCCAACCAATGTTTTCCTGGAGCCCCACTTCCCCTGAACCTCTCCCCATTTGGGAATGAGAGAGACAGGCTGGGAGTATAAATCAAACTGTCAATATTCATGTTCAGCAGGGAATAAATTACAGAACCCAGAACTTCCACCTTCTTCATCCCATAATGACCCTGGGTCTATACTCCCAGAGGGAGAAAGAATAGGAAGGCTATCAGGAGATGGGATGGGATATGGTGTTCTGGTGGTGGGAATTGTGTGGATTTGTACCCCTCTTATCCTATGGATTTTAGAAATAAAAATAAGAAAATAAACAGAAAAGCACTCATAAGAGTTACTCTTCCTGAAAATAAAAAAGATTAGGAGGTCTTGCCCCTAATTTTGCCTTTCTTCTTAGGGGTTTTTCTCCTCTGATTTTTATTTTACAATCACACCTTTTTTCTTTCAGGGCTATCTTTGGCTCAGAGATATACTGGAAAAGAATTCCTGCTTGTTAGTCTAGTATAGTTGCTAGTGATAGTCACAGACCAATGCAGATCTGAGGTAGTAGTATAGCAGTGGGAATAAAGATGGAGGGATGTATACTACAAGACTACAAGGATGGAAAGCAAACATGACCCATCAGCTATTAAGGGTGGATCACTACTAAAAGGAATTATTAGTAGAACAGTCTGGCTAAGATTGAGAGTGCAAGTAGAGGAAAATATCTGAATTCATAACAGTTTTGGAAAAAAAATATAGAAGGTAATCTATTTCATGTTGACCATAGAAAGTCTTTGGAGGGGAGTCGGGCTGTAGCGCAGCGGGTTAAGCGCAGGTGGCGCAAAGCACAGAGATCGGCATAAGGATCCCGGTTCGAACCCCGGCTCCCCACCTGCAGGGGAGTCACTTCACAGGCGGTGAAGCAGGTCTGCAGGTGTCTATCTTTCTCTCCCCCTCTCTGTCTTCCCCTCCTCTCTCCGTTTCTCTCTGTCCTATCCAACAACGACGACAACAATAATAACTACAACAATAAAACAACAAGGGAAACAAAAGGGAATAAATAAATAAAATAAAATAAAAAGAAAGTCTTTGGAATTGACATAAAAATCACACTCTGAGAAAGTTAAACATAGTTTTATTCTATTTATAACATATTCTGGAAAATACTAATCTATTGAGACATTAATATGAATTGTTATTGCCTGGAGTCTGGAAAGGGGAGTTTTGAAGAGGTAAGTCAGAGTTTTGTTTTGTTTTAATGGTGATAAAGCTGCTTTGTATAATATTGTAGTTGTGGATACATGACATTATATACTTTTGAGTCATATAACTCAAAATTTCAAAAAGTAGACTGTAATATATGCAAACTAAAAAAAATGTTTAGAGGTAGGGTTGAGGGACTTCCCACAGTTGTGGCCATGAAGAAGGGGTGAATTGAGCAGGATTTTTCCCCAAAATAATAAATATCCACAACTAATGATCTTAACAAACCTACTAAGTATAGCTGAGATATCCACAGAAGCACTGCAGGCTCAGGCAGATGCTCGAGTGCATGGTTGCAGTGAGAAAGGGTACAGATTGAAACCAGGCACAGAGATTATGAGCTCCAGATTGTGAGAGGGGAAACTATGGATTTTAAACCCATGACCTGGGGGGTGTTAGCCTATTAAGCAAAAACACTGGACATTTATGATGAAAAACAGTCTGTTCTGTCACCAAACAAAGGCAAATATACGTAAATAAAAGTTGTGGCAGCTGGTATCTAAATGGTAAATTGATCCCTGATTTTCTGAACATAGCAGCCACTGAGCAGCAAACCCCTGAAACTTGGTTTCAGACAGAAATCTTATAAAGAAACCATATATACACACCACACAAGAAACACAATACCAGCCCCCTGCCTCACCCAAGCCAGCATATAAGCAGAGACAAGTGATCACAACAATAGCACCATCTGCTGGCCAGCAATAACCAGCAAAATCAATGAGAAAACAGAAATACTGAAAAAACAAACTTCCAGATATGAAAAAAAAAGATAGAAATGAAACAGAAGGACTCCAAGAAAATAAAGAGATAGAGAAATTATCATAGAAAGACTATAGGAAGCTCATTATGAGGACTCTTCATGAATCTAAACATAGTATGGAGAAGCATATTCAAGAACTGAAAGAATATTTCACTAAAGAGATAGAAAACACAAAAGAAAAGCTCTAAATAAAGTTCTCTAAGAAATTAGAAAACAAAAGAAGAATTTTAATCAGAGTTCACTAAGCAGTTAGGAAGCATGAAAGAAAAACTTCGAACACAGTTGCAGGGAGTGAAAACACTTGAGTAAAGTAAAAGCTCAGGTAAAAAAACTTAAGAAGTAGATTTGCTCATGCAGAAGAAAGAATATTTATTAAAGAAGATAAAAAATGAGGCAGTCCTGACAAAAGCAATTTGTATATTTAATACAATTCCTATTAAAAACCCAATAACAAATATTGAGGAAATTGAGCAAATTTTTTATGGACCTATAAAAAAAAATCATGAATAGCAAAATTCTCCTGAGAAAAAAGAAGAAAAATGGAAGCATCACATTTTTTTACTTCTGTGTATATTACAAAGCAATAATATTTAAAACACTTATTGGAATAAAAATAGACATATGAACCAATGGAACTAGATAGAGCCCAGAATTAAATCCACACATGTATAAGCACATTTATATATGATAAAGGAAACAAAGCTGTCCAATGGGTAAAGGAAAGTCTCTTTAACAAGTGGTGTTGGGTGAATTGGAAAAGCACATACAGTAAAATGAAACTAGACCACCATCTAACACCATGCATAAAAATTAATTAAAATGGATCAAAAATATGGATAGTAAACTTGAAACTATAAAATACATAAAAGAATACATTGGTGAAACATTCCAGGACCTGAACATTAAAGATGTGTTTGGAGACTCCATCCCATGAGCAAGAGAAACAAAAATAAAAATGAATAAATTAAACTAAATCAAATTAAAAATCCTTTACACATCAAAAGAAAATAATAACACCAATTCAAAGGGACATATGCACTCCTATGTTCATAGCTGAATTTTTCACAATAGCTAAAATATAGAAGCAAGCAAAATGCCCTTCAACAGATGACCAGATAAAAATGCTATGGGGCATATATGCAATGGAGAACTATTTGTTGTGACACAGTATACTGACCGACCATAGGAAATTGGACATAGTACTTGGCTGACATCAGCCTGGTGATAGAGTATACTACAATCTGCATAAATGCACAAGGGGTTGTGGGTGGACCAAAAGGACTTAAAAGCATAGGCATCCAGAAGTCCAGCCCTAATGACCCTGCTTCTGCTACTGCTCAGATGCATCCTGGCTGAGGCTGCTCAGGGTTCCCACCATGGCTGCTTCTCCTGAAAACTGAACACCTGTGACTCAGCTAGCTGGTAAATTTCTAAGAATTCTGTACAGTCATATGAATAACCTACCTGTGCTGATAATTGTTTATCTTGTGGGGCTGAACTTTGGGTAACTAATTCATGGACTTATGAGACTAGCTTATTTACCCATGCCTATGAGTTCCTATTTCATGGTACCTAAAATATACACAACCAATAATACTGTATTGACTAATAAAGCTTTGATTCTTTAAACCTGCTCACAGCCAAGTCCATTATGTGTCATGCAGCCAAGTTCCTTTTTATTTTAATTACAACAACTGATCAGTGATTAAAAAAAAAGGCTATATTGTATCCTTTGTGGTGAAATGGATGGAATAGGAGATTATGCTTATTGAAGTAAGGAGGCAAAGGACAACTACAGAATGGTTTTACTCATATGTGATATATAGAGAACTGAATGCAGGAACATGAAAGCAAATAAACACCAACAACAAAAAGTCAACCTAAGTCCAAGACTGTGGGAAAACTATAGTGTTTACCTAAGTAGGTTAAGTTAGAGGTAGGGGCAAGCACAGATCTCTGTTGGCAGAAACTATGTGAAATTATACTATTAATTCATGATCTTATAAATCACTATTGAATCAATATTTCAGGGATGAAAAATTAATTTAGCACTTTAAGTTCTCTAACTGCCTAGATCATAGCTCTGAGTATAATATTTTCTTCAGCCTAAGTATTTAATGTCTCATATTTGTAAGATGAGCAAATTATGACACTGGGCTTAAATTGTGTAGCTCTAAAAACTTATTTGTACTTATATTATTTAAACATTTAAGTTACCTAAAACCTTAGGCCAGGTAGACCAAAACCACTTTGCTCCATCAGTGTCTAAGATGCCCTTATTAGAAGATATCCTTAAATGGCATAATTTTCAAAAGAAACACTATATATCTTGCCAAAAGAGATACTGGTATTAAGTGTTTCCTGAAGTTTTTGTAGAATTCATTTGTAAAGCCATCTGGTCCAGGACTTTTACTTTTATTGAGGAGATTCTTAATAACTGTTTTGATTTCTTTGTCTGTGATTGATGTATTCAGGTTCTGTAGTTATTCCTGGTTTTGTTTTGGAAGGGTATATGTTTCTAGGAATTCTTCCATTTTTTCCAGATTCTCTAGCTTGGTGGTATATAGTTTTGTGAGTTTCCATGATTTTCTCGATTTCTGTGGTGTCAGTTTTGATATCTCCTCTATGGTTTACAATTATATTTGAGTCTTCTCCCTCCATTTTTTTAAGTGATTCTGACTAGGGGTTTGTCAATTTTGTTTAATTTTTCAAAAAGCCAACATTTGACTTCATTGATCTTTTGTATGGTTCTCTTATTTTCGATGTTGTTCATTTCTGCTCTAATTTTAGTGACTTACATCCTTCTGGTTGATTTAGGGTTCCTTTGTTCCTCTCCCTCTAAGTCCTTAAAGCATGCATTAAGGTAGTTTATTTGAACTTTTACTTATTGTCTAATATGTGATTGTATGACTATGACTTTCCCTCTTAGTACTGCTTTAGCTATGTCCCAATACTTTGGTAACTTGTAGCTTCATTTTCATTTGTTTCCAGGAACATTTGAATTTCTTGCTTGAGAGCCTTTTTGATCTAGTGGTTATTAAACATGTTGTTGAGTTTCCAAATTTTGTGACTTTTAGCAATTTTCTGTTTGTTGTTGAGTGTTAGCTTTACTCCGCTGTGGTCTGAGAAGACACAAGGGATGATTTCAATGTTCTTGAATTTGTTGATACTGTCTTTGTGGCCTAATATGTGGTCTATTCTTGAGGATGTGATGTGTGGGTTTGAAAAGAATGTGTATTCCATTTTTTGTGGGTGAAGAACTCTGAAAATGTCCAGGAGATCTAGTCTGCCCATCTCTTCATTTAATTCTCTTGTTTCTTTGTTGATTCTCTGCTTAGTTGATCTGTTTAAGTGTGAGAGTGGGGTGTTAAAGTTTCCCACTATTACTATGTTGTTATTGATGTCTTTTAGTGGTTCTTTCAGTTAAGTGTTTGGTGTATTTAGATGGTCCCTCATTGGATTCATAGATGTTAATAATTGTTAAATCTTCTTGGTTGATTGTTCCTCTAATCATTGTGTAATGGCCTTGCATATCTTTTATTACTTTATTTAATTTAAAGTCTATTGTGTCAGAGATGAGAATGGCTGTTCCTGCCTTTTTTGTGTGTTCCATTAGCCTGTAGGATAGTTTTCCATCCTTTCACTTTAAGTCTGTGTTTGTCTTGTTAGGTCAGATGGGATTCTTGCAAGCACCATATAGTTGGGTTGTATTTACTTTTCTTATTTTTTTTCAATTTGGATATTTTATTTTTCTTGAAATACATTTTTTTAATATTTCACTTATTAGCTAGAGACAGCAAGAAGCCAAGGTGGAAGGGATATATAGGTAAAGAATGCATCCTTCAACCCTGTGACTTCTAATGGGTGAGCCATTGACATTTATTGACATTATGAATTTAAGGTGTTACAGTGCCATTATTCAACACTTTTTTATTTGCTCTGACATATAGCAATGAATATGATGATGTTCTTGTTTATAAGAGGTCTTCTTTCAGGGCAGGCTTAGTGATGGTTGCCTCCTTTAATCAATGTTATTCACCACATTCAATGAAAACAAAACCAAAAATTACATGATTATCTCAATAGGTGCAGAGAAAGCCTTTGACAAAATCCAACACCCATTCACGCACAAAACATTATAAAAAATGGGGATAAGTGGGAAATTCCTCAAGATAGTGGAGTCCATATATAGCAAATCTACAGCCAACATCATACTCCTTGGACAGAAGCTGAAAGCATTTTCCCTCAGATCAGGAATTAGATAGGGCTGCACCATTACTAGTCAAAATAGTATTGGAAATTCTTGCCAATTCTAACAATCAGGCAAAAGAATGAAATCAAAGGAATACAGATTGGAAGGGAATAAGTTAAGCTCTCACTATTTGCAGATGATATGATAGTATACATAGAAAAACCTAAAGAATACAGCTGAAAGCTACTGGAAATTACTAGACAATATAGCAAGGTGTCAGGCTACAAAATCAATGTACAAAAATAAGTGGCATTTCTTTATGCAAACACTAAATCTTAAGAAGAAGATATCCATAAATCACTCCCATTCACTGTTGCAGCAAAATCAATAATATACCTAGTTACAAAGTTGACCAAAGAGGTGAAAGACTTGTATACTGAAAATTATGAGTCACTAACAAAGAAATAGAAGCTGATACCAAGAAATGGAAAGACATCCCATGGTCATGGATTGGAAGAATAAATATCAAAATAAATATTCTCCCCAGAACCATATACAAATTTAATGTGACACCCATAAAAGTTCCACCAAGCTTCTTTAAGAGAATAGAACAAAAACTACGATCATTTATCTGGAACCAGAAAACTCCTAGAATCACCAAAACAACCTTGAGGAAAAGAAACAGAAATGGAGGCATCACACACCCAGGTCTCAAACTATATTATAAAGCCATCATCATCAAAACAGCCTGGTACTGGAACAAAAATAGGCACACACACACCAGTGGAACAGAACTGAAAACCCAGAACTAACATCCCACACCTATGGACATCTAGTCATCTGGGATAAAGAATAGGAAAGCTATCAGCAGAAGGGACAGGATACGGAGTTCTTGTGGTGGGAACTGTGTGTGGTTGTATCCCTCTTTTCCTATGGTTTTCTGTCAGTGTTTACTTTTTACAAATAAAAATTCAATTAATAATAAATAAACAAAAGAAGTATAGTGGTGGATGGAGTGTGTATTGGGTTCCTTGTGTATGATGGTAGGACAGGATCTAGTTTGGGAGTGAGGGTATTTTGCAGGCACCTGTCAGAGGTAGATGATAAATTTTACACACATTTCAAGAACTGTACTACTTTAAACCATTAAATCTCCAATAAAGTGATGAGAAAAACAATAACAACAGTAGGATTTTAAATATGATAATTAACTACTTTCATATTCATTCTAAAATAAAGTCATGGAATCCCAGAATGAAATGCTAAAGGCTCTAGGGATGGGTGGGTGCACACTTGGTGGCATACACACATTACAATGCACAAAGACCCTGTTTCCAGGCAGGATGCAAGCTCCATGAGCAGTAAACAACAGTACCATTATCTCTCTTACCTCTCTCCATTTCTATCTCCTTCTCTCTCAATTGCTCTGTCTTTACCCAAAATAAAAAAGACTCTAACTATATTAAAAATATATGAAATATATTCACTGACATGAATTGATGGAAAGTGTATATGTATGTAACTTACAGCAAGACTTAAGTTAGTGAGGCTTTATAATGATTATTAAGTTTTTACAGGTCAATAGTAAAATGCATATTCCCAAATTTAAGATAAGCATGGCACATAAATATTTGTCCAATAAAGAAAATGAGTTAAGTTGGTTTAGAGAAAAGAATTCAATAATGGTAGAAGAAGTAAAAGTTGAAATTATAAAGTTCCATTCACCCCTCACTTTCAAAGTGATGAGCTCAGAGAGGAGTGAGAATGTCCAGTACTCAAGAAATCAAAAGCTTACCTTGAAAAGGATTTCTAGCTATTCTGTCCTTGCTCCTTGTTTAAACTAGGCCCAAGTGATTGTCTTAAGAGAGGGCAATTTTTCCTAAATTGTTGCTTAGTGTCAGTCAGAGTGGTAATGCTATCCACAGCATGCAAAAAGTAGACAAGAGGAAATGCAAAGCTAGCTCTTCCCCATCTTAAGCTAGGTCCTATGCACACTCCTTTCTTTGGGAATGTTCTAAAAATCAGTCATTTGTGTTTTGGGATATTTATATCTCATCTCCAAATAAATCGAATGACATTTATATAATTTCTTCTACATTTTTTCTATATCACCACCGAGGTTAGTAACCATAGTAAAACTAAGTTTTCTTTTTTGAAAAAATTTATTTATCCCCTTTTGTTGCCTTTGTTGTCTTATTTTTATAGTTATTATTGTTGTTGTTATTGATGTCATCATTGGATAGGACAGAGAGAAATGGAGATAGGAGGGGAAGACCGAGAGGTGACAGAAAGATAGACACCTGCAGATCTGCTTTACCGCTTGTGAAGTGACTCCCCTGCAGGTGGGGAGCCTTCGGTTCTAACTGGGATTCTTATGCTGGTCTTTGCGCTTTGCGCCACCTGCACTTAACCCACTGTGCTACCGCCTGACTCCCAAGATTTCTTTTTTGACAGAGTTGAGAGTTGCAAAAGGACTTGACCTTACATGAATCTTCACCCCCTTTCTTAAGCAAAATAAAATGAGGGTAACTTCTTAGTCAAAGATAGGAAAGTCTAATGATGTGAGGGGAAAATATTTTTCTTAGTAATATTAACAGAGAAGAAAAAACTGTCAACATAATGACATATTACACTTTTAACTGGGCCTCTCACAGGCATGGTTAATTTTCCATTGGGGCCATGAATAGAAGATGAGGAAATTCGGAAGGGTGGAGTGTTTTCAAAGTAAAACAAAATGAAAGAAGGCACAACACCATGCAGATTTATCTAAATTGGCCCACTGGGAAAGGAGTATGTGGAAGAGGCTCTTAAAATCATGATCATTATTTAATTGAGGGGATCAAGAAAGAACATTCTTTTTAGAATCCCAGATTTTTGTGGGCTGCATTTTCTTTTCCTATACATATTTACTAGCTCTGAGGAGTAAATCTTACTTGCTTTTAATTATGTTATCCTGTTAGAACTTAATTTTATTATTGCCTGGGATACTTTTTTGCCATTGACCTCACATAGATCAATGGTAGTCTTGCACCTTAAGAAAATATTGAATTCCCTGAGATATCCCAGGTTAAGAAACAACTTTTAAACATCTGTGGAATCCAGAGAAGAAACTGGAGTTTTAAGTCAGAAAAACACATTTTTATTGGGTTGTTGCAGCTTATAAGTTTCTTACTTTGATTTTGTAAGTGATCCTCAGATTCTACAAAAATAATCCAAGAGAGAATATTTACATGACATTCTAGGTAAGGATATTTAAAACACTAGCTTATAAAGATACCATCCTTTAGTGTTATTACAGTTAAAAACCCCAGGACTGGGCAGTTGCACAACTGGTAAAGAAAACAAGTTACACTGTGTGAGTAGCTGGGGCTGAAGTTCCCAGTTCCCACCTACAGAAGGAATGCTTCATAAGTGATAGAGCAGGCTTCAGGCATCACTTTTTTAATTTTTTTAAAAAACATTTATTTATTTATTTCTTGCCAATAGGCTTATCAGTGGGGCTCTGTGTCTGCACTATGAATCCTTGGCTCCTGGCAGCCATTTTTTTTTCTTTCTACTTTATTTTTATTTGACAGGACAAAGAGAAAATGAGAGGGAAAGGGAAATAGAGGAGAGATAAAGATAGACACCTGCAGACCAGCTTCACTGCTCATAAAGCGTCTCCCTCTGCAGGTAGGGAGCGGGGCTGAAACCTACATTCTTGTGCATGGTGATTTATGTGCTGAAAAAAGTGCACCACTGTTGGTCCCTGCAGGCATTACTCTTTCTCTCTCCCTCCCTTATCTAGTTCTCTTTGTCTCTATCATCAGCATTATCATAATAATAGAAAAATGAATCTTAGAGATAACTTTGGTGGAAAAAAATTAGAAAAAGTTTAAAAAGTCCAGGCCATCATTTGTTTTGTACAGTTTTGCATCATTTGAGTTATGAAATAGAATCATATTCCTGTCTCAATGTACAGACACATAATAGTGACCTTTTCAGAATCATGATTACTAAGGCCATGCATTGCAACTAAACAGACTGATCCCTTCAGATCCCATCTTTGAGGGAATGTTCCTCCAGTTCCTGCCCACGTGGAGCTTTAATTCCAGAGGTGAGAGATTATCAATAATCCCACCAATAATTAAGACTCACAGCACATCAGAGAAGGATAAGTGTTTAGAGAAAAATCAATCAAGGATTAGGGCTAGTATTCCTATCCCCATTGCTTCCAACACTAAGCTATTTCTTTCTATGACTCAGTCCTGAATGTAAAAGTATCTCCTACTTCTGATGAATTTGACTGCCTTTCTCAGACACTATGTTTAGAAATGAATGTGTAATAGCATTTGCCAAGCACAAACTCCTTCTTCTGTAACATTAAAGAGCATCTGTGTGTAATAGCCAAAGTATATTTTTGCCACTGGTGGGAAGAAAGATTAAATGAATCACCATGGAGCTGCTTTGCCAAAGTGCTTTTTAGCCACTGTGTATGAAATGGGATTAAGAAAAGAATTGAAACCAAAGTTGGTCACATGTCTTGCCCACTTGGCTTATCCTTTTGGGGGAAGTAGAAGTTTGTTTTCTCATTTAGCAATTAGCACCTTGTAGTCATCAACAACAGGATGCACCATAGTGTTCACCTGATACATAGTCTGCAATCGTTTGTCACTGAAATGAAAAAAACATTTCTGTATACAACAGGAGTGGTGTATAAGACAAATACTTTGTCTCCAACTTATTTTGATGAATCCATATGGATCCAAAATGAAATTTTACAGTTATTCATAATACACCAGATATCTCTATAGTCCTAAAATATAAAAAGATAAGCTAGAAACATTAGCATCCGTCTAGACATGTGGCCCATGTTATAAACATAAATAAACTAAACCTGTTAGTATTTCCTCTTGCTATTTGTTTTGAATATATGACAATCCTAAAGAACACTGTAACTTCTCCTCCCTTTACTTAATTTTTTTTTAAAAAAATGAATTATCTTACTAAAAGGCAATCCCCCCCCACTTCTTCTACTCTGTCATTTTATATTTTGCCTTATTTGATGAAGTGAATATGTGGAATTAATTCATTTTGCTTTCCCATTGTCGTATGCTTTACATTGGTTTGTTCTAGCCCTCCCCCACCAAGAGAATTGGATCAGTCCTATTAATTTCACGGGCCTGCTTGGCCCCGCCCCAAGGAACCCCGGGAGAGGGTTCATGAGTTCGAGAGTGCCAGAGTTCCTGAGTTCCTGAGTTCCTGAGTTCAAGAGTTTCTGGGTTACAGAGTAAGAGAGAGTTCCAGTGTGCCAGAGTTTCAGGGGGTTCCCCAGTATGAGAGTTCCAGAGTTCCAGAGTTGGAGAGTTCCCGAGTTACAGAGTAAGGGAGAGTGCTTGCGCCGTGGCAAAGAGACAGCAGAGTTCTGTTTGGTGATTAGCTTGGTTTAGTTTATGAATCGTTGTTCCTGAATAAAGAAATACAGCTTCCCTGCCCAGCCATTGTCTCCGCGTCTCTGTTCACCACCGCGAAGCTAACCCGCCCGGCCAGAGCCTCCGAAATTTTAACAACATCCCATTTTCTCCACATAGCTTGAGTTCTTCTTTATTATTTTTGAATCATAACTAAATCTTCCCGGCTGTAACTTAAAAAGGTTTCTGGTACTTACTTGGAATAGCAAAGCTACCTACAGTGTCTTATTGTTTTGATATTCTGGTCCTACCCTTCTGGGAAATTGTGCAGATGCATTCACATCTGCCATGTTTTCCCATCAGGCTACTAGTTCCAGTGAGAGTTAGGACATTCTGGGAGTGCCTGTTCCGCCATGTTATGCCCTCAGGACATTGTCTATATCCCCACGATATCTGGAGTGCTTTCGTCACTCTTCCCCCTTCCCATTCTCAAGAGAGTTATCATCCTATCCTGGAGTGCTATGGCTACTCCTCCCCCTTCCCATTCTCACGAAAGCTACTCCTATAAAAGCCTTTCTTCTTCCGCACCTCACTCTCTTGCCAGCGCTTCACTCCAGTGTTCAGACGCAGGAAAGGTTACTGCGTGAGGCGGCCATTTTCGCTACCTCCACGTGGCCCAACCTGCTTCTCTAGCACCCAACTCTGAGGTGCCAGCACAAATAAAGATTTGTGTTTCCTCTTTGCTCCGGACCCTCTCTCTTCTCCGCAGCCCGCACACAACAACATCTGGCTCAACAACATCTGGCGCTCAACGTGTCCCGCACTCACGCCCAGCCTGAGGTCCAGAAAAGCCGTCCAGACACAGGTAAGTGGCATCCGCCCACCTCTGTGGCCCTGCGTTTCTCCTCCACCATGGGATTTTTTCCATTTTATGAGGAGGTGTCCCAGACATTCTATCCTTCTCTCCTGGGACAGGCTTTCGATCTCAGAGATGCTTTAATTTTCACTACACTGTGGGTTCTCATGGCTATATTTACTATTTTCAGGATATGTCCAAGGCCTCTTGCCAAAAGGTTAAGTGACTTTGAGGCTGAGATACGGGAGTTAAAGGATATTTGCTTAAGACTTAAACACCCTAAGCAATCTGCTGTCAGCCTCAAAACCGCTGCCTCCGGAGACATGTGTTCGGTTTCTCCTGCGGCAGCTTCCGCTTCCATGACCCCTCCCCCCACTGCCCCCGAAGACATGTGTTCCGCCGGCCACTCCTTTGATCCCTCCCCCAGCTGTCCCCACAGACAGGTGTTCGGCTCCTTCTGCAGACACGTGTTCGGTCCCTTCTGTGGCAGACACGTGTTCAGTTCCTTCTGCTTCTCTGGCCCCGCCCCCTGCTTCCCCTGAGGCTTCCGGTTCTCTAGCCCCTCTTACCACCACGGTTTTGGCTTCCCCTGAGGCTTCAGCTTCTCTGATCCTACCCCCTGCTGATACTTCATCATTAAGAGACCTTGTGGCTGAGATACGAGAGTTAAAAGATATTTTTTTAGCATTTAAGGACCTTAAACCATTTGCAGTCCACCCCAAGAGCTCCATCCCCATAGATATGTGTTCAGTTTCCCCTGCAGCCACTACAGCAGTTTCCACGGTACCTTCCACTTCCATAGATCTCTCCCCAGTGTCATCAGACCAAATCCACACCTTCCCGGTAAACATGGCCCCTTCTAAACAAAACCCTCAGCCATGGCAGCCATACTCCTCTAAAGAAATTGGAGCACTCAGGCAAGCAGTCAGGGAGGACGGTATGCACGCTCCATGGACCAAGTCTGTTTTAAGGAGTTTTTACCACCATCTTAACATGCCCCAAGATTGGAAAGATCTGGTTCGTGCTGCACTCCCAGACCCCCTCTACCTACAGTGGAAGGCATGCTTCCACGATGAGTGCTCTAGACAGTCGCAGGAAAATAGTTACAAAGAGGTAGAATGGGATTCTGATGCTTTGTTTGGAGAAGGAGCTTATGAATCTGGAGCTCAGCAGGCAGAAGCCATGTTTCCAACTGGTTATTTTGAACAGGTACGCATCTGCGCAACACAAGCATGGGAAAGGGTGACCCCACCCAATGTAGATTCATCAGTTCCCATTAACTCTCTTCGCCAAGGCACTGATGAATCATCAGTGAGCTTCATCTCAAGGGTGAAGACAAGCTTAGAGAGAAAGGTTTATAATCCTGATGTCCGCTCACTACTCCTGCGCTCTATTGTCTGGGAAGGCATTATATCACAATTCCGTCAGGCATGCCTTAATCTTAAATACCTACACCCAGATAATTGGATTTTAGTGACACAGGAACTTACATCAGGTAATTATGGGGCACCCACTATGACACAGGTTTATGCAGTTACCCCACGTAATCACAATGGGGCCTGCTTTCAGTGCGGTCACCAAGGACACTGGCGCAACCAATGTCCTGATAAGCTGCGACCACGCCTCCAGTCAGGGAAACCCCGCCTCCAGTTAGAGCGACCACGCCTCCAGTCAGAGCAACCCCGCTTTCAGTCAGGGAGCCAGAGGCCACGTAATGTTTGTCCAAGATGTCGTAAGGGGTTTCACTGGAAGAGAAATTGTTGGTCCAAATTTCATAAAGATGGCACACCCCTGAATGGTACAAATTCGGGGCCTGAGATTTTGTGGACCACCCCTGTTTTAGAAGGTGATCACTCTTCTATGACAGTAAAGATTGGCAATATTCCTTTTAAATTTTTGATTGACACGAGGGCAGCAAAGACAATTTTAAGGCAAGAAGAGGTTTCCCAAGATTGGGAACTTATCCCTGGACCCAGTATACATGGAGTAGGAGGGGTGACCCAATCATTTCGCACATGAGACTCGCTCATGTGGGAAGACCCGGAAGGTTCTACTGGGCACTTCCGCCCTTTGGTAGCTAATATTAGCACCAACCTATTGGGCAGGGATATTCTGGAATTTCTTGACGTTAGGATATCCACAGATGCCTCTGCAGAGCATAACACTCGTTCCCATGAGACCAGGTCTAATCAGCACCCCCAATACTAAATGCCACTGTTCGTAGCCAAACACCCCGCTTAAGCTGGCTTTCTAATGAGCCTGTCTGGGTGGAACAGTGGCCTTTACCTAGGGATAAGCTAGAAATTTTAAAAGAGCTCGTCCAAGAGCAGTTGTCCTTGGGACACATTCGCCATTCTCAAAGCCCATAGAATACTCCTGTCTTTATGATTAAAAAGTGCTCAGGAAAATGGCGCCTCCTCCAAGATTGTAAATGTTTTGCCTTCTCTGTTCCTTCTATTAATAACGCCAGCCCTGCTGACAGATTTGAATGGGTGGTGCTTCCCCAGGGTATGGCCAATAGTCCTACAATTTGTCAGGAGGCTGTTAAATCTGCCCTTGTCCCATATATTAATAAGGGCCTTAATGTTTTTCATTATACAGATGATATTTTAATATGGGGAAAATCAGATACAGATCTCTATGCCTTATGTGATTTTCTCATTCCTGCATTAAAGAAAAGTGGCCTTAATGTAGCTCCTGAGAAGATACAGCTAATTCCTCCATTATCTTTCTTAGGTTCAGAGATTTCTTTAACGCAAATTCGTCCCTTAAAACCTAATGTCACCTTTCCTTCTAACCTTACTCTTGCTTCTTTACAAAGTTTTCTAGGATATTTAAATTGGCTTAGGCAGTATCTCTATCTGCCTACAAGCTGCCTCCAACCATGTTTGACCTGTTAAAAGGAAACAAACAGCCCTCCTCAAAACGTAAGTTAACTCCTGAGGCCTCCTTGGCACTAGAAAGGGTTAACCAGGCCCTCCAGGATAGGATGATAACTCTCGTGAGAATGGGAGGGGGGAGGAGTGACCAAAGCACTCCAGATATCGGGGGGATATAGACAATGTCCTGAGGGCATAACATGGTGGAACAGGCACTCCCAGAATGTCCCAACTCTCACGGGAACTAGTAGCCTGAGGGGAAAACATGGCAGATGTGAATGCATCTGCACAATTTCCCAGCACTACCCAAACAAACTTTTGCCAACACAATCATGAAGTATATATTTCGGTCAGACCAGTCAACTCTTTGTATATTAATTCTGGCACTCTTCAGCTCTGTGATTTTTAAGATTCCCACATTGTCAAATTATTTTTTTTTCCTTTTTCTTTCTATCTAATTGTTTCCTTTACTTTAAGATTTCACCCATTTAATTACTTTCACACAATGAAGAAATGCCCAAGACCACTGCAGCTAGCCAGAAGAATGACAGTTAATTCTCTCAAAAGAATACATACTAAATTTGTACAGAGACCACTTCAATGATAAAATCTTTTTAAAATTGATTGTTGATGAAAAAGAAGTAGACATTTGTAAAAGGATCCACTTTGATATCATTTCTAATAGGTTATGCAGAAGCTTAATTGTTTAGGAATAAGTATACAGTCTTCATTCTAGAATATAGATTCACATTTGACCATTTCCTATAGCTTTTTTATTTTCTTTATAAAGCTATTAATTAAAGAAACTTTAGGTGTATTATTTAAGTAGATACATGAATTGTGTGTATTCTATCTGACTTGCAGAGAAAATTTAGGTGTTCAACTGAGTGAGCAATAATAAAAGCATAATACTGCCAAGTGCAGACCTACTTCTGAGTGGTATGCTATGGATTATAACACAATACAATAATGATGGTCAATATGCAAAGGAGAATTGATCCACAAGTGTGCTATTAACAAAGAAAGAAATTTAGGTACATAAGAACTGGAGCTAATAGGAGAGAATCCACCTCTAGAATTCTCTTTTCTATCTTGCTCTCTCTGCTTCTCACTCTGATATGCATTTCTACTATGTGTTTTATAAGCAGTGCTTTAGATCTGTGGAAGGCAACTCATATCATATTATTTCATTATAATAATATTGTGGCACTACACATACATCACACCAATAAAATGAATACTAATAACACAAAATTTGACTTGGAATTCATGACACAATGGAATAGCTCAGGAGTAATTTAAAAACACTGACTGTAACTTTTTCTTACTTCATTCCCTATACGCTATTATTTTCGGTAAGTGGAATCCATGTGCCTACACAAACTAGAATTGTTCAACTCCTAATAGCATCCCCATGGTTTTTCTTTTGACTATGATGCCTGTGCTGATTTCATCATAGTTCAAGCATACTAACGAATCATCATTTATCCTCAGGAGCATGATCTATTTGGGGGCTATTTCTATATTTTCAGCAGCTTCATCCTGAAATAACTAGTCTATGTGTGTCTATCTACCCACCACCTTCCTGCCAGCAGCATGGCTACCATAGATAAACTCTCACTAAGCTAGGTAATTACCACAATGCCTTTATTTTTTTTCCTAATAAACTTTCAATTCCATGGTTCTATTATTTCATTATGCTGCCAAAGGTGATTTCTGTGTCTACAACATACTTTGCCTTAGGCAATATTTTGCAGAGGATTATCTTGGAGGCTGCTCATCAACAGTACATGAAATTATTTTCTGACTTAATGAAATGCCATGTATCTGCATCAAATAGGATTCTCTCAGTTACATATAACAAAAATCATTAGATAATAAGGAACAAAACCCCAAGGATTTATTCTCCACATAAAAAGAAGCAAAGAGACAGGCAAAGGGTATATGATGATGACTCTACCTTGTAACCCATCATTTTAAGGATGCAATGCAGAGATTAGATACTAAAGGTTACCTCATCGACCAAGATAGTTTACTTAATGTGAAATTTTAGGAAACTAAAAGAAGAAAAAGGATAAGAGGTTAGAGAACTTTATCAGTCAGCTGAATAAACCTTCTTTCCATATAATATGACATTCGTGGGCAGTATTTCTTAATGGCAAGGGATAACAGAAAATATGGTCTTTGAGATGTGTGTATTTCCACTTGGAAAGTAATGAGGGTCCTGTATTATTATTATTTTTTTTATTTCAGAAAGGATTAATTAACAAAACCATAGGGTAGGAGGGGTACAACTCCACACAATTCCCACCACCCAATCTCCATATCCCACCCCCTCCCCTGATAGTTTTCCCATTCTCCATCCCTCTGGGAGCATGGACCCAGGGTCATTGTGGGTTGCAGAAGGTAGAAGGTCTGGCTTCTGTAATTGCTTCCCCGCTGAACATAGGCATTGACTGGTCAGTCCATACTCCCAGTCTGCCTCTCTCTTTCCCCAGTAGGGTGTGTCTCTGGGGAAGCTGAGCTCCAGGACACATTGGTGGGGTCTTCAATCCAGGGAAGCCTGACCGGCATCCTGATGGCATCTGGAACCTGGTGACTGAAAAGAGAGTTAACATACGAAGCCAAACAAATTGTTGAGCAATCATGGACCCAAAGCTTGGAATAGTGGAGAGGAAGTGTTAGGGAGGTACACACTGCAAACTCTAGTGTACTTCTACTTTCAGGTATATATTTTGCAGTAGTTTATAGATATGTGTGAAGATATGCTCTCTCTCAGAGAAACTGGTGTATATCTAGGTTTTGGGACTTTGTTACCTGAGATGAAATTAGAGTATACTATGAAAGGAAAGGTCTCACCCAAGTAATGAAGCTGAAGGGTTGTCATTCCACACGTGAAGTCTCTGGACACAGTCTGAAGTGAAGCATGTTGAGGTGACAATCGTTGTGTTGGTTAGGTTGTGATTGGCGGATGCAATATTATTTGATATGGATTGGGAGAGGCATACGGGAAAGTGGGCCCTATCCAAGGGTTCTAGGACTGGGGGAAGTAGGGACTCTATAGTGGAGATGTGAGGTTCCTGCTGTCTTAGGGCACAAAAAGACAATCAATAGTTAATGTTATTATCACATTATTTGGTAATTGGGTTAAATTTGAAAAGTCCTTTTGTTATGGTTTGTTGTACAGTACCCAGTATCTTGTATATAGCTGTGCTATTGGTTGCTTTTGATCTACTTGGTCTAGGCTTTTGAGAGAGTCTCCATATTAATTACACAGCCTATATATTAAAAAGATTCAGTTTGTGTTTAGAAAAACTTCAAGACATACAATTAATTTTCCCCCCTCTCATATTAATTATCTAGTGATTTATATGATTACACTTTACTAGGAGTGTACATAAACACAATTCCTACCACCAAAAGACAGTGACCCATCCCTCCCACCCACTCCCACCCCCCACTGTCCCAGGAAGCTGCATGTCAAACCCTCACCACAGGGTGCCCTACTTACAATTTGCTCAGGTCCTGCTTTTATTTTCCCTTTCAGATCTTCTTTCTCAACTTCTGTTGATGAGTGGGATCATCCCATACTCATCTTTATCTTTCTGACTTAGCTCACTTAACATAATTCCTTCTAGCTCAGTCCAAGATGGGTCAGAGAAGGTGGGTTCATTGTTCTTGATAGCTGCATAGTATTCCATTGTGTATATATACCACAGCTTTCTCAGCCACTCATTTGTTGTTGGGCACCTGGGTTGCTTCCAGGATTTAGCTATTATGAATTGTGCTGCTATGAACATAGGAGTACACACCTCTTTTTGGTTGGGTGTTATGGAGTCTTTGGGGTATAAGACCAGGAGAAGAATTACTGGATCATATGGAAGGTCCATGTCTAGCCTTCTGAGAGTTTTCCAGACTGCTCTCCAAAGAGGCTGTACCAATTTACATTCCCACCAGCCATGTAACAGGGTTCCTCTGTCTCCAAAACCTCTCCAGAATTTGTTGCTGCTGTCCTTTTTGATGTATGCCATTCTTACAGGAGTGAGGTGGTATCTTAGTGTTGTCTTAATTTGCATTTCTCTGACAATCAGTGACCTAGAGCAGTTTTTCATGTTTGTTAGCCTTTTGGAGCTCCTCTGTGGTGAATGTTTGTTCATATCCTCTGCCCATTTTTGGATGGGGTCATTTGCTTTTTTGGTGCTAAGTTTGCTGAGCTCTTTATATATTTTGGTGATTAGTTTCTTGTCTGATGTATGGCATGTGAAGATCTTCTCTCATTCTGTGAGGGGTCTCTTTGTTTAATAGTTTCTTTGGATGTGCAGAAGATTTTCAATTTGATGTAGTCCCATTGGTTTGTTTCTGCTTTAGTCTTCCTTGAAATTGGGTTTGATTCATCAAAGATGTCCTTGAGGTGTAGGTGGGAAAGAGTTTTACCATTGTTTTCCTCTAAGTATTTGATAGTTTCTGGTCTGACATCTAGGTCTTTGTTGCATTTGGAGTTGATTTTTGTTTCTGGTGAGATAAAGTGGTTCAATTTCATTCCTCTGCATGTTACAACCCAGTTTTCCCAGCACCATTTATTGAAGAGAGCGTCCTTTTTCCATTTAATCCTTTGGGCCCCGTTATCTAAGTTTAGATGTCCATAGGTGTGGAGATTTATTTCTGGGCTTTCAATTCTGTTCCACTGGTCTGTGTGCCTATTTTTGTTCTAGTACCATGCTGTTTTGATGATGATGGCTTTATAATATAGTTTAAGGTCTGGCAGTGTGATGCCTCCATTTCTGTTTCTTTTCCTCAAGATGGTTTTGGCAATTCTAGGTGTTTTCAGGTTCCAGATAAATGATTGTAGTGTTTGTTCTATTCTCTTAAAGAAGCTTGGTGGAACTTTGATGGGTATTGCATTAAATTTGTATATGGCTCTGGGGAGAATATTCATTTTGATGATATTTATTCTTCCAATCCATGAGCATGGGATATCTTTCCATTTCTTGGTATCAGTTTCTATTTCCTTGAGTAGCGACTCATAGTTTTCAGCATACAAGTCTTTCACTTCTTTGGTCAACTTTATTCCTAGGTATTTGACTGATTTTGCTGAAACAGTAGATGGGAGTGATTTCTGGATGTCTTCTTCTTCAGATTTAGTGTTTGCATAAAGAAATGTCACTGATTTTTGTACATTGATTTTGTAGCCTGATACCTTGCTATATAGCCTAATAACTTCCAGTAATTTTCTGCTGGATTCTTTAGGTTTTTCTATGTATACTATCATCTGCAAATAGTGAGAGCTTGACTTCTTCCCTTCCAATCTGTATTCCTTTGATTTTTTTCTCTTGCCTGATTGCTATGGCAAGAACTTCCAATACTATGTTGAAGAGTAACGGTGACAGTGGACAGCCCTGTCTAGTCCCCGATCTGAGGGGGAATGCTTTCAGCTTTTGTCCATTGAGTATGATGTTGGCTGTAGGTTTGCTATATATAGATTCCACTAACTTTAGGAATTTCCCATCTATTCCCATTTTTTGTAGAGTTTTGAGCATGAATGTGTGTTGTATTTTGTCAAAGGCTTTCTCTGCATCTATTGAGATAATCATGTGGCTTTTGCTTTTATTGATGTGGTGAATGACATTGACTGACTTACGGATGTTGAACCAGCCTTGCATTCCTGGGATGAATCCCACTTGTCATGATGAACAGTGTTTTTGATATGTTGCTGTTTCCGGTTGGCCAAGATCTTGTTTAATATTTTGGCATCTATGTCCTTCAGCGATATTGGTCTGTAGTTTTCCTTTTTGCTCTGTCCCTATCATCTTTTGGTATCAGGGTGATGTTGGCTTCATAGAAGGTGGGAGGGAATATTCCTGTTTCTTCAATCTTATGGAAAAGCTTCAGAAGTATCGGTACTAACTGTTTCCTGAAAGTTTTGTAGAATTCATTTGTGAAGCCATCTGGTCCAGGACTTTTGTTGTTGGGGAGATTCTTTATAATGGTTTCAATTTCTTTGTCTGTGATTGGTGCATTTAGATTTTGTAGTTCTTCTTGGTTCAGTTTTGAAAGGGCATATGCTTCTAGGAATTGTTCCGTCTCTTCCTGATTATCTAGTTTGGTGGCGTACAGTTCTTTATAGCAGTTTCGCAGGATACTCTGGATTTCTGTGTTGTCAGTTGTGATATCTCCTCCATCATTTACAATTCTATTAATTTGAGTGTTCTCTCTTTTTTGTTTGGTGAGTCTGGCTAGGGGTATGTCAATTTTGTTTAATCTTTCAAAGAACCAACATTTGGCTTCATTGATCTTTCGTATGGTTCTTTTATTTTCGATGTTGTTTAGGTCGTTCATTTGAGCTTCTTCTTGGTGTTTAATATGTGATTGTATGGCTATAAGTTTCCCTCTCAGTACTGCTTTAGCTGTGTCCCAAATATTTTGATAGGTTGTGTCTTCATTTTCATTTGTTTCCAGGAACATTTGAATTTCCTGCTTGAGTGACCCTCTGAACCAGTGGTTCTTAAGGAGTATGTTGTTTAGTTTCCAAATTCTGTGATTTTTAATAATTTTCTGTTTATTGTTAAATGTTAGTTTTACTCCACTGTGGTCTGAGAAGATACTTGGGATGATTTCAATGCTCTTGAATTTATTGATCCTGTCTTAGTAGCCTAACATGTGGTCTATCCTTGAGTATGTGTTATGTGGATTTGAAAAGAAGGTGTATTCCAGTTTTTTGGGGTGGAGGACTCTGAAAATGTCCAAGAGGTCTAGTCTGTCAATCTCTTCATTCAATTCTCTTGTATCTTTATTGGTTCTCTGCTTTGTTGATCTGTCTAAGTGTGAGAGTGGGGTACTGAAGTCTCCCACTATTATTGTATTACTATTGATGTATTTTTGAAATTCTTTCAGTAGGTGCTTAATGTATTTAGATGGTCCCTCATTGGGTGCATAGATGTTAATAATTGTTAAGTCTTCTTGGCTGATTGATCCTCTAATCATTATGTAATGTCCTTGCCTATCTTTTATTACTTTATTTAATTTAAAATCTATCATGTCTGAGATGAGAATGGCTTTTCCTGCCCTTTTTTGTGGTTTGTTAGCCTGTATGATAGTTTTCCATCCTTGCACTTTAAGTCTGTGTTTATCTTATTGTGACAGATGTGATTCTTACAAGCAGCATATGGTTGGGTTATGTTTTCTGATCCATCCTCCCACTCTGTGCCTTTGATGGGTGAGTTTAAGCCATTGACATTTATTGATATTATGGATTTAATGTATTGTAGTGCCATTGTTCAAAAAAAATTTTTGTTTTCTCTGATATATTGCAAGTATTATAGTGATTTTCTTGTTTATAAGAGGTCTTTTAGAACCTCTTTCAGGGCCGGCTTGGTGATGGTTGCCTCCTTTAACTGTTGTTTGTCTAAGAAGGTTTTGATTCCTCCATCTCGTTTGAATGAAAGTCTAGCAGGATATAGTATGCTTGGTTGAAACCCTTTTTAATTCAGGGCTCGATGGATATCTTGCCATTCCCTTCTGTTTTTAATTATTTAATTAGCTATTCGGGGTTAGGTGGGGGGGGTTGGATACTTAGAAAGAAAAAAGGCCAGAGGTTTCAGAATGGTATAGACTTATAATGAATGATACTCCCTAGTGGGACAGGAATTTGGTAAATAAAGAGGCTCCTAGCAGGGTATCCTGCTAGGAGCTGGTCCCCAGCGACTGGTTTAGGTGGGGGCAAGGGGGAGGAGGTATGCCTAAAAATTAAAAGGAAAAAAAAATTTTCCCCTTTTTTCCTACTCTAATTCTTAACCCAAATTAAGTTATAGTCACTTCCTTGGTGTCACCGCTAGGACCCCTTATTGACTGGCCTACTAAAGGCAGAAAATCCTACCATTTCCAGGAGGTGTGGTCAGAGCTCAAGCCTCTAGCAGCTTCTCAGTCTGCCATCTTCCAGGAACTGGGTCATTTTATTAAAAAAAGACGTGAACAGACAGAATTGGCAACAGTTAATTTCTCCCATAACACTCTCACCGTTTCAAGTGCTGCCAACTGAGTATCTTCCCCATATGTATGTTTGGAGATAGCAAATGTTATTTCAGTTTGGGGCTTATTCCTTAGAAGGTATGGCATCTTTGGCAAGTCTTATCTTTAACAAGGATATTCTAAATACTACTTATTTAACAAGATAATAATAAAAATGAGATATCATAATAGTATGGTGATGCTTTATAAATTTTCCATTTTTAAATAATTCACTTAGTTATAATTTTGCTACTGACGTAACATGTGAGTTTGTTATGTATTTACAATAGTTAAGAGGTTGATGAAAGTGAAAAAATCAATACAGTTATTCTGTAATTGTGAGAACTTTAAGGTGTTTTATGGTTATCCTGGATAGTACAGGAATAAAATACAAACAATTTTATTTCTGTTAGATGAGAATAAAAAATCATCTCAAATAGATGTTACCTTGCATAAGTATATGTACAGAGTAGGACAGAAGTCAAAGAACATGAGGACTTTAATAAGTCTTATATAAGACCTTATATAAGACTAGTACAAATAAATGGTTTTTATGTGTAGCTTTTACAGTAAAGATTGTTATAGTATACAGAGAGCTAGTATCTCACTTTCAGGGGCCAGGTTGTGGCACGTTACCATAACAGAAAGACTTGGGTTCAAGCCCCCAGACCTCACCTGCTGAGGGGAAAACTTAGTGAGCATTGGCTTAGTGACATAGATTTTTCTCTTTCTCTTTTTAATTATTTATCTCTTTCTCTATTGCTCATTCTCTAAAAAGATAAAAGACAAAGCAGTATCCATTGGGAATGGTGGAGCTATGTAGGCACCAAGACTCAGTTATAACCCTGGTGGCAAAAATAAAACAACAAAACTCACTTTCATCCACTTTAAAATCTTTGACCTTCTATCAGTATTGCCTGCTATAAAACTGAGCTAAAATATTCATTACACAATGTAAAAACATATTATAATTCTCTATAATTTGATTGCATTTACCAAATATTTCTCCATCTACTTTTCTCTAAGTACAGCACAAAGAAACTTTTCTAGTGTTATGAATATGATAAAGTCATAAACTGCCAAACAAATTTTATTTTCCCCAGAATGAATATTGAAAAATATTATGCATATAATTCATTTTATTTACTCTATAGGACAACAAAGATCAGAGAAATACATACTTCTGAGATTGAAAAAAAATTATTATTTAAAAATTTTTCTTCTGAGCTAGTTTTTAAAGTATCCACATTTGCCTAATTTAAGTGACCAGCCTACTATATAGCCTACCTCAAATTATTCCTATCCTATAGAAAATACCACTGACTTTACCATACACAGATTACAGAAATCAATAGCGCAAATACCAAAAAATCTAAATAGTGAAAGGAAGAGGAAGATAGGTAGAAAATTCTCTGCCACAAGTGAAAAAAAGAGTTTCAAGAAGAGAGTAGTCAACCATGTTTCAAATTATGCTTGCAAGTTAAGTGAAATTAGGAATGAAAATTAAAAAAATGAGAAACAGGGAGGTTGCTAGTCTCTTAGATGAAAGAGACTTTGTTGGAGCTGTGGGATAGAAGTCAACCTGAATTAGGTTAATGAAGAACTAAATGGAAGTGGGAGAAATGCAGAGCAGCAAGACAGACAATTTTTCTAAAAATACCATGCAGACCAACAGAAGAAAAGTATCAATACATGAGAGTTGTTGGCTCTAAATCAAGATTTCATTGAGGATATTGGGATAGGGACCATAATCAGCACTTACAAGAGCGTAAGAGGAGCTCAGATCTGGAGCCCAGTTTTCACTTTGTAAAAAAGAATGGGTAAGCCAAATGGGCATTGAGGGAAATATGTCCCTCTTATCCTATAGTCTTGTCAATATTCCCATTTTATAAAAAAAATGGATACTTCATAAAATTAATAGTAGTAATATACAAAATATGGCAGCAAGTACATCTTTATTCAAAGGGAATTTAAGGTTTCCATTTTATTTGATCGGGGAAATCTGGTTTAGAAAGTGAAGACATGAAATCATTGAAGACTGAAAACGTTCATTGTTTAGGATATATTACATTGTCAGTATCATTAAAAATATTTGGTTCCTATAAGACTAATACAGAGAGTCATAAGGAGAGAAGAATCTAATATACAAAAAGAAAAGGCTAAGGTGACTTTTCTTTTTGTATATTAGACATTTCTCTCCTTATGAATTAAAAGCATAGTAGAAGAATTTAAGTCTGTACTGTTTTTAAAAATGGACAGCTTAGAATTATTGCCTGTGGGAGCTGAATTTAGTAAAGTGAAGGGAACAAAGTCCTGATATTTCTACACTTCGTAGGGAAAAGAAAAAAAAAAAGATGGAAATAGCAAGGAAGAAAACAATATACATAAAAAATGTACATGGGTTATAAACAAAGAGCAATTCAGTACTTCCTCTTTAGTCAGCCCATTAGCAGAAGTCTACACAATAGCAGGAGTGGACAAGTCACCCCACCCTAGCATATCCATTGTGTCTGAAATGTGGGGGAATGACTAATGGCTCCTGCCTGCATCATCCAGGCTTAGACCTCTGTCACAGACCCCCCCCCCCCACTTCTGGTTATTTTCCTGTTGTTCTCTGGGAAGATTGCTACTTCCAGTGACTTTGGGTACCACCCTATCTTTTGGATTGGGAACTGTCTATCCAGAGAGGACATGGTAAAAGGTGGAATTTGGATTGTTGTAGTTGCTTATCTGTGCAACCTTGGTGTTCATCAAGTACATGCTGTAGACTATACCTTCATCCTTAGGGGTGTCAGATTGATTCCCACATGGGCTATTTGGGAGGCCTGTGTGTAGACCTATCTTTGGATGTTTGTAAAGTGGTAGACAGTTTGACTGGCACCTGGACAATGACAGGAAAATCCCACCAGGCATGTGCTGGATGGCATTCCATTGGGTGTACAATTCCACCAAAATTTTGGTTGTGAAGAAGGGAAATTCCAAAATCAGGACCACCACTCTGTATCTAGATTACTGTGTCAGAGTGAAAGTAGTGAGTCAGCTATGCCCACTGGGCCATTTGGAGCATAAGTTGGGAGAGCTGTGCCAGCTTTAGCCAAGGCACTTATGGGAATGACATCCAAGTAATCTGCTCTGGTTAGGAAGATGATAGGAGAGCAAGACCAGGAGCAAATTGCAAAATTAATGAGTGTGTCCCAGTAACCCTCCAAATCAAGACCCTTTCTGACCCCAAGGGTGGCAAGGGGAGGAGATTCACCTTGGTGATTGAAATGTCAAAGTGGGGGGAGGGTGGAGTCAAGATGACAATTTGAAGACAACACCTGGCTGACTCTCCAAAAAACAAACAAACAAAAAAAACCTACTTAAACCTGGGGATTCCAAGTGAGAGTACAATTTCCAGGCCAGTAGAACAGAAGCTATAGAGAAAGAATGAAGAGACATTGAGGAACCATGGTGAAATATCATAACTCAACTATAAATTAGCAAGTTGGTGCTGAATAGTACAAACAGAGCAGGTGCCACCAAGCTGCAGATGCTACCGTGATGTCAACTCGACTACCCTGGGCAGAAAACCTTACCAATGTGTCCCAGAACTCCACCTCCACAGAGCCCTACCCCACTAGGGAAAGATAGAAACAAGCTGGAGATATGGATCAACATGTCAATGCCCATGTCCAGTGGAGAATCAATTACAGAAGCCAGACCATCCATCTTCTGTACCCCATCTTCTGTATCCCTCCCAGAGGGATAAAGAATAGGGAAAATTCTAATGGGGGTGGGAGATATGGAATTCTGGTGGTGGGAATTGAATTCTATGGAATTGTACCATCTTATCCCACAATGTTGTCATCATTATTAAACAAAAAAAAAAAAAAAGAAAGAAAAAGAAAAGAAAGAAAAAAAAAAAAAGAAAAGTTAAAGTGGGGAAAAAATCAGCCCAGATGTCATTCAATGACTATCCCAACCTAAGTTTAGGCCACTTTGGCTAGTGGCTTAACACAACTTAATGGGTAAGATAGGAGCCCAGGGTAGTCATACTCTGGAATCCATACTTCCTCTTAGGCTTGACTAATGCTACCCACCACATGTTGGGGGGTTGTTGGATGTGCATTGCCCCAGACCAATGCAATACTTAGTGATCTCCATTCCTGCATTGGACTCCAGTGATCAGCCACAGTGTCACAAAAACTGGGTTATTCATTCTTCTGTGAAATCTTGGGGAAATTTCTCATGCTTTAAAGGAAAGAGAGACCTGGAAATTGAGGCAAAATGTTACAATACCACTATTATGACTAGGGATGTAGTTGCAGTTTCCCCAGGGAGTTTCTGGGTTTGCCGAAAAGGGATCTTCTAGTACATAGTCCTGAGAATTGTGGGAAGTTGCATTAAAGTGGTCTTCAAGCCAGATCTAACCCTCCTTAATCTCCCTGAGGTAAGGAGAGTATACCAGATGAAACTAAGTCACTGTAGCTATCAATTCTCAATTGTGATACCACTAGTAGCCTTGTTAGCAGGGGTGCCACAGCAGGGATCACAGGAGCTGTCCTGAGTCCAAAGTTCTATGACATCCTTAGTGAGCAAAGAGAGCAAGACTTTGAAGATGTGGCTAATACAACAACCTTACTACAAGACCAAGTACAGTCCTTTGTGGAAGTAGTTCTACAGAACTGGAGAACTTTAGGCCTGCTAACATAAGCTTGCAATAGTCTGTGTGTCTTTCTGGGGAAGTAATGTTATTATGCCAATAAATCAGGAGTTGTCAAAGGCACTATAGACAGCTACAAGAAAGATTAGAAACAAGGCAGAAGATCAGGGGTGGGATGGGATGGTGGGACCAGGTTATAGACTGGGCTTTATAGTTGGATCCCTTATTGGAACCTCTTACGGTGTTAATTGTGGCTTTAATATTTGGGCCATGTGTGTCAACATGCTGACTTGATTTATGGCTCACTGGTTGGAGGCAGTGAAGATCCAACTTCCTTCTCAGGTACTAGAATAGGAGGAAATGAAATGGAAGAATCAGCAGGGAATGAAAGGAGAAAGGGGAACTGAATTGGTTTGTGGCAGGCCTCCAACCCTGAATTTCTATAAGCTGAGGGGAAACCACCCAGTTTTTGTTGGGCTTCTACTTTCACATTCCCATGCCCTTGACTATTCCCTCCCTAGTTTATAGTTTGTGTCACTTTCACTTTTGTCTAATCTGCTTGGACTATGAATCCAGAATGCCACAGCACACTTTGCAAAGTTAATGAGCCACCTGTGCCAACCTAGCTGTTCCTTCAGACTCAGGTATGAACCCACTGAACCAACTGACAAAATAAGACATACTTCTTGCCTCCATGTGGTTCTCAGTCTCGTTTTTGGCACAGTTAGAGGTGTTGGGTGAAATATGGAACTAGCCATGTGTAATTTTATAATTTTGCAAACCACTACTAGAAAACTAATAAGAAATAAATAAAACCTTTCAAGTACAAAGACCGAACAAGCACATTTCATACAAGGGAATACAAGTCTCACTGGTAGTAGATTTATTTGCTTCAAAGTAAAGCTGGAGATTTGAATGTGAAAGCTTCTATCAAGCTAGACTTTCTTTTAATGTGTGGTGGTTAACAGAAAGATATTCACAAATATACAAGAAATGAAAAATCATAGTATCATTATAATCTTCCAGCAATATTATTTGAAGATAAGACTAAACCAACTAAGAAATGAAATAAGGAAATACTAAGAAGAATGAAATCCTAAAAAAAAAAAAATAACCAAAACCAGATAATTGGGCACAAGTTGAATGCCAACAAGTATCCTTATAAGCAAAAATATACTTGTAATTTAGTAGAAATAGTCTGGGCCTAAAATCCAGGAGGAGATGGGAGGTTGTGAAGAGGGTTTTCAGATATTGATGATGGGAAAGATCCTAAGTTGGAGATAAGAGTGTTCTGCAGATACCACAGGTAGAGCAGAAGCTGTATTCATGTGCCAATAACTGTACTGTAAAACACTTACTCCCCCCCCCCACCTACAATAAAATGGGAAAAAAGGAAAGGACACTTTTCTAAACAAGTGCTTTATGGAGAGACATTAGAATGATTCATTATGTTCATCAATTTTAATTTCTTAATGAAGCACTAGGAAATGAACTAAGGGCCTCATGTATGCAAAATACAAGAGAGTGGCCTCCTCAGTCCATTTTTTAAAAATTTTGTATATTAACACCATTGTTGTTGTTATTTTATATACCTAGGAGGAGAAAGAGGGTGTAAGGGAGAGGTGAGAAAGAGAGACAATCATGGAGAGGTGAGGAGAGAGAAAAAGAGGAGAGAGAGAGAGAGGGAGAGAGAGAGAGAGAGAGAGAGAGAGAGAGAAAGAGAGAGAGAGAGAAACTATAAATCACAGTCTTACCATCCAGGGAGCTGCCCTTTGTGCTATCTACAGTGCTCCTATGTGATGCTAGGGATTGAACCCAAGCCCTCACACATGGTAAAGCATATACTCTATCTTATAAGATATACCCTGTCCTCAGAATTTGTCAATTGTAATAAACACCTTCATTTTCTTTTCATTATAAAATGTGTTGGTTATTTTGTGATTTGAATAAAGACATATTGGTGGAGTAATGGGGTATAGATTTCAAATATATCTTGTACCTTAGTCTAATAATTTTGTCACCAATTTCCCTGGCTTTTCTAGCACTGAATAATATAATTTAAATGGGATCTCCTTATTTCTAAGTAAGGTGTTTATCTCTCAAACATTTAAAATATTTTTATTTCATTTTTTTTCATTTTTGATAGAGACAGAGAGAAATTAAGAGTGGGAGGGGGACACTGAGAGAGAGAGAGAGAGAGAGAGAGAGAGAGAGAAAGAGATATACCTACAGCACTGCTTCACTGTTTATAAAGCTTTTCTCCCTGCAGGTGGGGACCAGAGGCTTGAACCAGGATCTTTATGCACTATAATGTGTGTGCTCAAGAAGGTACACCACTGCCTGGCCCCCTTTCAAAGAGACTTTACCAACTTGATATAAGAATGAAAAATTTCAGTGGAGGGTAGATAGCATAATGGCTATGCAAACAGACTCTCATGCCTGAGGCTCCAAAGTCCCAGGCTCAATCCTCCACACCACCATAAGCCAGAGTTGAACAGTGCTCTGGTTAAAAAAAAAAAAAGAATGAAAAATTTCTAAGAAAGATTCCTTGAAAATCCACTTTCAGATGCTTTAAAACTAGGCTTCTTTAATACAACAGATATATTTATAAAATATTCTGTTCCTGTAATGTGTGCACTTAACCAGGTTCAAGCCCCTGATCCCCACTGCAGGAGTTAAGGGTCAGGAGTGGTTGAACAATGCTACTGCAACTCTCTCCCTCCTTATTCCTCTCTTCAAAAAAAAAAAAAAAAGGCCACTGGTTGTGCAGGAACTCAACTCTGGTGACAAAAACAAATTACTAGCACTTCACCTTCACTTTTATGGTTGTTATATGCATAAGCAAATATTGCCAAAAAAACAATACTCAAGTAATCATCTTGTGATATTTATTGGTTAAGGATAGGAATAAAACATCTGGACAGAGAAGGTAATGTTTGCCATATTCGGCTACAGGAGAGAAAGAACATACTGTAGAATGTCAACATGAACACACATACGCACATGCACGCACACAACATGAGTCAAGATGCTTTAAATGCCAGCTGGCTCTTCCCAATATTAGAACTTAACAATCAGGCTAGAAACTATTAACTTTACTGCCATGCCTTGAACTTCAGCAGCAAGTAAGTGACATGTTTTTATTATCATTTTCTTTACTGATTCACTTGTTCACACATGCTACTTGAAGAAAGAAAAATCATTTTTAAAGAGGGTGGTGGGAAGTGATGCAATAGGTAAAGACTTTCAAGCATGAGGTCTAAGCTTGATCCTCAGCATCACATGTACAACAGTGACACTCATTCTCTCTTTCTTTCATTGATTGACAAATAAAATTTCAAAAAAATATATCTCTAAATGGTACAAGTGCAATCACTGTAGTGTTTGTTGTCTTATAACACTGTGTTTCAGGAGTACAAAATCACATGTCTTTAAATGTATGTTAGGCACCACACCGACCCACCCCAAAGTACCAGTGTCCCTCCCCATGTCCATTAGACACACTCCCCCCTTTGTTCCCACCCCCACTGCTCTACTGGTAGTCTACTATCTTCAGTCAGAACCCAAGGGTATGGTAAATGCAGTTTTAAAACAATTCTAACTTGAAATTATTGAATATCCTTGGGAAATCTTTTATAGCTAAAGTGGAATCAATTTGAGCAGAAAAGTATAGAGAAAATGAAAAGTTAAGCAACCAACAAATTCAATACTAGTTATATCTCCAATTCATAAAACTTTGGTTTATCATACAGCCTACACCAAGTACTTATTTCCATTCTCTTCTGATACTGACTGTTGGGGTCTTGTGAAAAGATTTCATAAAGCAAATCTATTAATAAAGCTTCCTTTTTCTACCTGCAACCTTTTACTTTTCTGTTGTTCTTCACCAGAGCACCCATGTTGTGTCACACACACACACACACACACACACACACACACACACACACACACACACACACACACACACACACAGAAGAAACACAAGAGGTATGATTCCAGTGCTCCTTTATCTACCCTAGTTGGGTCAGACTTTAACTTCATTAAAATGTTGTCATATGGTGACTGCTGACATACATCAGGCTCAGAGAGCGTCACTCATCAGGTATTCTCTAAGACTGTTAACAAGAACAGCAACTCTCATTAGGGGTTCCCCAAAAGCAGCTAATTAAGAAACAAAGGTGGTTCAGATTGTGACAAATACACCTGTAAGGTCCCTGTAGAAACACCCAAATCTCTAACAAACTTATGTTTGGTTGCTTAGTACAAGAAATAAAGAACTCATCCATTAAAAAGAAAAAACAAAATGAGAGGCAGAAACTGTCAACCATTTGAAAAGCTTTACAAAAATGATCATCCAATTAGTGGCTATGATCAAATCAGGCATGAACTCTCTTTGGATGGCTCCATAATTTTCCTTCTTGCATGGTGTAATTTCATATAGCTCAAATGAACTCGTGAGAGGTAATTCAGTTCCAAACAGTTTTCTCATCACTGCTAATTATACTAATACATTGAAATGCCTCCTACAAAATGCATGAGCCCTTTAAGCCACCTCATTAATGTGATATAATTTTGCCAGAATATATATCAAACCTATTATCACCACAGGTTTTCTTTAGCTTTCTTTTTCTTTTTTCTTCTTCGTCAAAATGTCTATCAAAAGCTTAAAAAGTAGATTTATTGGATTGGTTGTGTCATAATTAACTGAACTACTGTTGTCTACTGTAGTATTTTTTTTTTCTGGTAGTACTAGAAATCTTTTCTCTGACATCCCTCAGACCCACAGGTCTCTTTTCCTCTCCAAGTATTTGATTCTTTAAGTCTTTTCCCCCATTGTAGCTGATTCTCTAAATGGGAAATGGTGCATGCAGTAATGTGCAAAAATGAGTTATACAAACTGAAAGCAGGGGTGTAAAAAGAAGCATCATCTGAAACTAAAATAAAGACAGATTTTATGGTATTTATGTCAGTTAATTTAACTGCTGGTAGGGGCTTTTGTTGAAACATGAGTTAGTTCCAGTGTTTAACCTTGCAGTATTAATTTATGCTTTATGGCCTGAGTACTTTATCATTCCCTCCTTGGGAAGACAGTTATCTCATTAGCCAGAATTTAATGAAATGCAAGGATACACTTCTTAATTTCAAAGATTACTGTAACACAAATCAGGTGTAAATCTCAGACTGACTGCCCCTTCCCTTGCCTGTTTAAAAAAAAGTGAGGTTCATTTTGCAATCATATTATAGAAATTCATCTGGTGAAATACATTGCATCACAGCCATTCTAAAAAGCATCTCTCATCTGCAAAAGTTGCTTTAACTTTGCAACTGGCAATATTGATGGCTCTCTAGCTACCATAAAGTCTCCAGGATTGACAATTCATTATTCATCATCACAATTAAAAAAATAAAATGTTGATAAAATTGCCAAGTCCCTAGACTTAATTCAGCCATGGGCATAAAGTCTTAACTATATTTTGACTAAATTCAGTTTCATAGACAGTACCAATTAATTTTGTTCCAACTGTTTTTTTTCAAGTTAGCAGGCATTTTCCAGGACAAGGTAAACCATAGAGTTAGAATTATTAAGCAAACAAACACATATTAATTTAAAATGCAAGACAGACTGTCTTTTTTTAAAAAGCAGAAATGGTTCATACCTCTGACCAAACCTGCAGGAGGGAAAGCTTCATGAGTGGTGTACAGTACTTCAGGTGTTTTATTCTCTCTGTCTCTCCATGTTGCTCTCTCACTCCTTTCTGTCTCCTGCTCTGTTAAAAAAGAAAGTAAGAGAGAAAGAAAGAAAGAAAGAAAGAAAGAAAGAAAGAAAGAAAGAAAGAAAGAAAGGGAATAAAAGAAAGGAAATGCCCACCGGAAGTGATGAAGCTGTGCTACCTACTCCTAGGGATAACCTTCATGAGGAAGGCAGTAGGGCAGGTGGAGCAGAAAAATGTAGATACTAAAACAGCCTGGAATGAATCCTCCTTCTCTCCCTTCTTTCCTTCCTTCTTTCCTTTTTATCCTTCTTTCCTTTCTTCCTCCTTTCTTTCCTTCCTCCTTCCCTTCCTCCCTCCTTCCTTCCTTTCTTCCTCCTTTCTTTTCTTCCTCCTTCCCTTCCTCCTTCCTTCCTTCCTTTCTTCCTCCTTTCTTTCCTTCCTCCTTCCCTTCCTCCTTCCTTCCTTCCTTCCTTCCTTCCTTCCTTCCTTCCTTCCTTCCTTCCTTCCTTCTTTCCTTCCTTCCTTCTTTTATTCCACAGCACTCCTCAGCTCTGATTTATAGTGGTGTGGGGGTTGGTAAAGATACTTTTGAGCCTCAGGCATGAAAGTCTCCCTGTATAACCGTTATGCTATCGACCTCACCTTTCAGCCATGACCTCTGATTTCTAACCATTCTAACCTGTGAAAATTTAAATACTTCACAAACAGTGCCAATTGTGGGGCCGGGTGGTGGTGCACATGGTTGAGTGCACATACAATGCTCAAGGGCCCGGGTTTGAGTCCCTGGTCCCCATCTGCAAGAGGAAAGCTTTGCAAATGGTTTAGCAGTGTTGCAGGTGTCTCTTTGTCCTTCTGTATCTCTCCTGTCCCTCTTGATTTTTGGCAGTCTCTATCCAATAAATAAGTATAAAAAAAGAGATGTTAAAAAAACATTGCCAGTTGTGACACACGCCCTACAAGTTTTGTATTTCTGGACTTTTTTCATACTGTCTCCTTTGTGTCTTCTGTCCTGTTCATTTATAGCACAACATTTGGGTTTGTAGTAACACTGGAACTGCACAAGATGTTTAAATTCATTTTAAACCACTGTCTGGTAATTCACTTCTGAAAGTGAATGAGTGGATGGAAGAATGTTTGCTATGTAAACACAATCACAATCCCTTTTGATTATTCTGAATGTGTCTTTCTTAACCAAGGAGTTATATATTATTTGACTACACAAGCAATAGGAAAGAAGGAGAATCTGATTAATGAATGATTCACTCTTGTTTCCTGTGTTAATCAGGAACAAAATACTTTCCAGGTGTGAATAACAAGTTAATAACAAGTTATGATTATGCATTTTGCTAGCAATTTCTCTTGTGTAAGTGTGGACATGTGCAGTTTGTGTGGGGTTGTGTGCATATACATGTATGTTTAAATCTTTCAGAATACAAGAAGGATCACAGATCAAAACTTTCTTTCAAAATAATGAAATGTGATCTAAGGTGCTACAAATGCCACTGTCTTCATCTTGAATCAAATTCCTTGGAGAGACAACAATTAATTTGGTCAGGGTGTAGGATTCGGGTATGCTCTGAAACAAATTTCCTTCCTTCCTTCTTCCTTTCCTCCCTTCCTACCTTCTTCTTCCCCCCCACTCCCCCTTGTTTTTTCCAGTGTACTCCTCAACTCTGGCTTATAGTGGTGGTGTGGGGAATTTGATTGACCTGGTACTTTGGAGCATCAGACATCAGAGTGTTTTTGCATAACCATTATTCTTTTTTAAAAACATTTATTTATTTCCTTATTGTTGCCCTTGTTGTTTTTATTGTTGTTGTAGTTATTATTTTTGTTGATGTCATTGTTGCATAGGACAGAGAGAAATGGAGAGAGGAGGGGAAGACAGCGAGGGAGAGAAAGATAGACACCTGCAGACCTGCTTCACTGCCTGTGAAGCAACTCCCCTGCAGGGGGGGAACCAGGGACTTGAGCTGGGATCCTTATGCTGGTCCTTGTGCTTTGCACCAAGTGCGCTTAACCCGCTGCGCTACCTACCATCCAACTCCCACATAACCATTATTCTATCTACCCCCACCCACAAAGTTTCCTTCTTAGTAATATTTTATAGTAAATTTGTTGTAATTAATGAACCAACAATGGTACAGTATATTTACTAGAGTCTTTATTTTTCATATAATGCATTGTTCCAGGATCCCACACTGCATACAGTCATCCTGTTTCCATGAACTCCATTTGACTGTAATAGTTTTTTTGGATTGCTCTTATTTTGGTGATATTGACAGTGTGGGATTACTGGTTTTGTAAGATGCCACTATATTGAAGTATGTCTGCTGTTTTTTTCATGACTGTGATTTTTTTTTTTTTAGAAGGAAGACATGACACCCAGGAGACATACCATTAGCATGAATGATCTGTCACTGATGATGTTAGCCTTAATCACTCCTTGGTGTTGGAAGCACGGTGGTGGTGGTGAGAGAGTTTCAATACTCCTTGCTACCCTCTTTTTTTTTTTTTCTTCTTCTATCTTCATACTTCAATCAAGTAACTATGACTTTTTTTTTTTTTTCCCCACAGCGATGCTCAGCTCTGGCTTTGGATGTTGCTGGGGACCTCTGAGCCTCAGACATAAAAGTCTTTTGCATAGATCTTTATGCTACTTCCCTGGCTCTGCCTATGATTTTTTTTTTTTTTTTGGTTTGCTTAATATACTCGACCTATTCTATAGCAGATTTTACCATAGTGAAACCTTTAGGATGAATTAGGTCTCCATTTAAAGTACAGTGCTGGGCTGGAAAGAGAGCTCAATTGGATACTACTTTGTCATGTTCACCTACTTTGCACCTACTTTGTCATGTTCACAACCCATATAAGAGCCTGTTCCAAAGCACTGGAAGAAGCTGCAGTCTGTGGTGTCTCTCTCTCTCTCTCTCTCCTCCTCTTCCTCCTCCTCCTTCTCTTCCTTTCTACCTGAAAAAGCTAGGCTGGAATGGTGACGTTCCAGTGATGAAGAACACATATATAGATTTTTTTAAAAAGTTGAATATTTACATTAAATCAAGTACTAAATAGACTTTGTGAGAACGGTGTTTTGTTTATTGCAAAGATAGTCTAAGAATAGTTATACTGAATATTATAAGGATACTCCAATATAATGCATGTAACCAACTAACAAGTGTGGAAGCAGGTGCTCTCCATGAGCTACACCACCACCTATTAGTTTATTAAGTATTCAAGTGCTGAAAAGTATTGACAAAACAAAACATTAGGTAAGGAATGTATATCTTGAGCTGGTAAAATAGATCACTGGGACAGTATATTTCTTTGCTCTGTGTGTAACTCAGATTCAAGATCTATCACTACTGAATTAAAGGAAGCTTTAATGCTGTTCTCTATCCCTCCCTGCCTCCCCTCTTTCTCCCACTGTTTCAAAAAAAAAAAAAACAGGAAGAAAAACAATATAAACTTCTAGATTCTTTTCTTAGTTCTTTTAATTCATTTCTGCTTAATATTAACAAAATAACGTCTTTATTTTAACCTAACTTTTTATTTATTTATCCATATAGCTACCAAAAGCTGATTTTCACCTTTGTAATCCTGTTACTTGAACACATTGACTTTCCATACTCTAGCTTTTCTTTCATAACAATCATTGTGATTTATCACCCGTGTGTCATCTATTTGTTTGGCTGAATTACAAACTCTTAGGAGGCAGGACCAACATTTATTTATGATGCATTCCCAGAACTGAGCATATGTCTCACTCACATTATTGCCACAATACTTTTAGTACATTCATTAATAATTGGAAAGTACTTTCATATTTACTTTTTACTTAGTTTCTCTGATAGCAGGGCAAGCAATCTCATGAAGGTAAAATGACTTGTTCAAAGTTCTATCACTGTGACTTAGTACAAAAACTTAATATAATCTTTCCTGGTTATGTATCTAGTTTTTACACTAGAAAAAAAAATGATGTGAGACCTTTCCTTTCAAAGTATTCTCTAATCCCATTCCAGGTGGTTCACTTCCTAACAAAGTCCCAAAACCTAGATATAGACCAGGTCCCCTGAGATACAGCATATATTCACACGTATCCATAAACTAGGGCAAAATATATACCTGAAAACAGAAGTACACAAGAGTTTGCAGTGAGTACCCCCCAACACTTCATCTGCACTATTCCAGCCTTTAGGTCCATAATTGTTCAACAATTTATTTGGCTTTGTATGTTAACTCTCTTTTCAGCCACCAGGTTTCAGATGCTATCAGGATGCCGACCGACCAGACTTCCCTGGACTGACGACCCCACCAATGTGTCCTGGAGCTCTGCTTCCCCAGAGACCCACCCTACTATGGAAAGAGAGAGACAGACTGGGAGTATGGATCAACCAGTCAATGTCCATGTTCAACGGGGAAGCAATTACAGAAGCCAGATCTTCTACCTTCTGCAACCCACAACGACCCTGGGTCCATACTCAAAGAGGGATAGAGAATGGGAAAGCTATCAGGGGAGGGGATGGGATATGGAGATTGGGTGGTGGGAATTGTGTGGAGTTGTACCCCTCCTATCCTATGGTTTTGTTAATGTCTCCTTTCATAAATAAATAATTAAAAAAGAAAAAGAAAAAAAAGATGTTTTTCATCAGTGAAATCATACAGTCTATTGCTTTGCCATGAACATGACCCAGATTTGAGTCTTCCCCACCCAGATCAAAGGAAACTTTGGTGTTGTGGTCTCTTTCACTCTCTCTACCATCCACCTTCTGTACCCCATAATGACCCTGGGTCCATAGTCCCAAAGGGATAAAGAATAGGAAAGCTATCAGGGGAGGGAATGGGATATAGAGTTCTGGTGGTGGAAATTGTGTAGGATTGTACCCCCCTTATCCTATGGCCTTGTCAGTGTTCCATTTTTATAAATAATAACAGGCAAACAATTTAAGTGTGTGTCTACCAAATTGTTTTAATTTAATCAATGATTTGTGCCAGCTTGTCAAATAATTTGAAAAGCCCTTGATTTTCTTGATAGGTTTGAGAAGGATTTTTTTCATTTTTTTAAAAAATATTTTATTTATTTATTAATAAGAAAGGAGGAGAGAGAGAAAGAATCATACATCACTCTGGTACATGTACAGCCATGAATTGAACTTGGGACCTCATGCTTGAGAGTCCAACGTTCTATCTGTTGAGCTACCTCCCTGTTTTTCTTTCAATAACTAAAATTTATTTTTCTGCATTCAGTTTCTCTTAGATATTTTAAATTTTAAATAGTCTATTCCACTGATATCCCATGACTTGAATTTTGAGGTGAAGTTTTCACAGTTTAGAGAGTTGGAATAAAATATGCCTTTTATTGGGAGCAGAAAAACTGCCCAATCCAGTTTAGGAACAGTTTTGAACTGCATAACTTATATTTAATCTAAAAGATTTTCCTCCATATGAACAAGATGAAATTTATTTCACCCCCAGTTACAAAAAGTTTAAAATGGCAATGTATTTGCTAGGGCTATTGACAAATATAAATGAAGTGAATATAAAAATCTGCTTAGATCTAAATCTTTGAGAGGTCAGCGGTTGACAATTTATCCACTTAGTCTTGTAGGAATTAATTTTTCGATTTGATTATTCATAGCATCATTAATGAAGAAAAGCTGCAAGAGAAAACAGACCATTTTCAGGAATGAGATTCAGAACATTAGCACCTTAATTCACATAAAATTAGTTACATACTGAATCAGTAATTTAATTTGTTTGACCAGTACTTTGCAACTGAAAAATAGAATCAGAAAGGCCAGACAAGGAGCTCTACATATTTTCTCCAAATGACTAGTCTCACAGAATAATATGAAACAGAGAATTGATTGCAAGACAATCCAGAATACCATACTGGCAGCTTTGCAATGCATGCATTAGAAATACGTTCTCTTTTCTTCTTTAAGACATTTTCACAGAATACCTGCTTTAGGAGTGAAATAACTTGCAAATTTTTGCCAGGTGCCACTCCAATTGCATAAGTAAAATAGTGAAACTGAAGTTGTGTGATATGCCTTGTTATCAGATAAAAATTAGAAATTGATCTTCATCTACTGGCATTGCTCAGTGTGACCAAAGAGTGAAGCCTAAAATGAACTGACTAACCTCTTAGGTGTTAACATCCAAAAATTTATTATTGATAATCTCATTATTATTTAATAATGATTGATAAGACTATAAGATAAGAGTGGTGCAATTTCACACAATACCCACCATCAGAGCTCCATATCCCATTCCCTACATTAGAAGCTTTCTTATTTTTCATCTTTCTGGGAGCATGGACCAAGGATCATTATGGGGTACAGAAGGTGGAAGGTCTGGTTTCTGCAATTGCTTCTAGGACTGCTGGACAAGGGTGTTTGCAGGTTGATCCATACTCCCAGCCTGTCTCTTATAGTTTTACTTCTCCCAGAAGCCAAGTGTAATTAATTAGGCTCTTAAAAACTGGTCATGTGTGTATACAAGAAAAGCTTCTTTCTGTCTTTCTGACTTTTCTGGTTTAAAATTTACTCTCATGTCAAGAATATTTATTTATTTATTTATTTATTTATTTATTTATGAAAAAGGAGAGAGAGAAAGAACCAGACATCACTCTGGCACATGTGCTGTCAGGGATAGAACTCAGAACCTCATGCTTGAGAGTGCAATAACTTAACTCATTGTACCAACTCCCGGACCACTCAAGAACATTTTTATTTTTTATTTTAAAGCATTTTAAATTGGAAACTTCTTGGATGAGGTAGTGGTGTACCCAATTGAACACATACATTATATTGTTCAAGGACCCAGTTTCAAGCCCTTGGTCCCACCTGTAGGGAGGAAATCTTCATAACTTCTTAAGTTACTGCTATTGTGAGTATACGCTTAAAGCCAGTGTTAATTGGCTAGGATAACTTTGATTACTGTACCCCCTGTATTTCTCTCTCAGAAATTATACTTTTAAAGACAACTCATCAGTCTCAATTCTGTATTATATTTTGCATATAGTTGATAAAATCATTTACTTCATTCAAATGCCTAATTTGTGGTAATATCAAACTATGCTGTACATACAATCAAAAGTATCCTAGGCTGGTGGAGAAAGGAATTGCTAACCAAAGTTTACCTCTAACAAAAATGTTTCCTTTCAACATTATTTCTTTAAATTGATTTTTAAATATACAAGGCAATTCTTATTTTATTTTTGATAACTTTCTTGTCAAGCAGCTTTTGAATCATTTTCAAAGCAAGAAAAAAACTGAATTTTGTCATTCACGTGTCTCTGAGGAAATAGTGAGCATTAACTGAAAAATAACCTGTGGCACTTTGCAAATATTTTTCCCTTTTCTAATATATATGCTAAATTCTGTCTGTACTTGCCTGGAAAGTCATGTAATGGTTTAAAAATTATCTCTAGACTCACTATCATGCAACCTCCTCTTCCTCATGACTTCCACATGGTAGAGTGAGAATTTAGGGAGCTTGGTTTCTTTTTAAATTTTTCCATTTTATTGGATAGGGCAGAGAGAAATGGAGAGGGGAGGGGAAGACAAAGAGGAGGAAAGAAAGACACTTGCAGACTTGCTCCACTGCTTGTGAAGCACCCCCCCCCCCAGCAGGTAGCACGGCGGGGTGGGGGGCTTGGATTTTATCTTAATTTTGCTATTAGATAGGTCAGTGACTTTGATCTGTTAGTTCACTAATAACTTCTGAGTCCTGGTTTCTTTATGGGTAAAATGAGGGTTTTAGACTTGATGGTCTGTAGGATCATTAAATTCAACATATGAAACAGTACTTTTAGTCATATATTTGTTTTATACATCCAATTATTCCTGAAGGAAGAAGAAGAGCAGGATCATTTTATAAAGATGAATTCCAGACAAAGTCAGAGTTGCAAATGGACACAGAGACAAACTAACATTAACCTTTGCCTTATTTTCCAACATTAATTCATTTGACTTGGGTATGCTTTTAATGGACTCCCCCCAAAAGAAGAGCATACCTGATAAACGCATCACTTGGTGTAAAAACCCACTGTATTTTACTAGTGTAAGCATCCCCCTAAATTAGTGGTCATGATAGCCATAAAGCCTTTGGTTTCTAAAATACAGACAAAATGCCTGCTCCTATCTGTGTATTTATATCATGGTTTTATTTCTACTATTTTAAAAACAACTTTCCAGAAATAGCAGTATCCCACTTTTGAAGCTTCAAAATAAACCAAATATTAAAAGCATCAAAATCAATGAAGATAATTTTAAAAGCAGAAGGTGGTTTCCACAAATCAGCTCTCTGGTCTATTCTGCAATATTCCACAGGCCCTGAAAGGCTTCCTAATCTAGTCATTTGTCAGTATGTAGGTCAAACGATTTGCTGAATTCAACTTTTATTGATCAGATTCTGTTTTAGGGAGCATGCACTGAACATTTCTGATAAAATGATAGACTCTTTGACTAATATATGCCTTTTGCCTTAAGCTCTCTCTCTCTCCCTCTCACCTCTCCCTCTTTCTTTCTCTCTCCCTCTCTTTCTTTCCCCTTGCCAACCATATAACTGAATAAAAGACCAAACTTCTATTGTAGCAGACAGTAGTAACATGGAGAAACTGAACTGTTAAATTAAATCCATGGAATTCATTTTTTTTGTAGAACATTAAAATATATTTCATAAAATGGCAGAGCAATCCAATAAAAGAACAGTCTCTGAAAAGAGTAATTTGTGTGCAATAAGGTTACATATTTAATGGAATTCTTCTGTAGTTTGGATCACATTTAGAATTCTATTGCTTTTTGTTAAATTTTTTCAGATCATTTTATACTAAAATTTTCATGATTTTTAAAAAATATATGAACCTTTTAATGTATAGCTAATTTACTCAGTATCTACATTTAAATGTTCTGTAGGCTTAATTTTTCTACTAGGTTATCCCCTAAAGCTGCTTCACTTTGTCTCAAATAGACTACTCATCAACAAATCACGTCAGGATTTATCGGTTAGAGTATCAGGTTTTAAGTTCATTTCAATATTTTAACTATTTGCATAATACTTTTGGAAGGAGTGACTCATTGTTTCTGTAACATTGTCAGAATAATTTTATTATTACTAATTGTTGTCTCTACAATAAAGTAGAACATAATTTATTATTATATGACCCTGTGAATATGAACACGAGGCTGTTTATGCTCCTGTGTTGTTATTTTCTACAGAAAATGAGCAAATTAAGGGCAATTAAGTATAAATGAAGATAGTTATGTTCTTTTTCAAAATGAAACAACCTTTAAATTACTGTAAAAGCACAAGAAACTTTATTTCTCAATCCTCTTTTCTATCTTTAAGTGATATCAAGATTTTATATCCCTAAGAATAGTATGCTGTTTACAAAAATTTGTTGTTTTAGAAAATAGACTTTTATCTCAAACTATATTAAATTAAAAGTTGTTCTCCCTTAAATCTGTAGAAATTCATTGCTTGACAAACTGTTAGACTTGTGAAAACTATGGTGGTAGTTATCCCTGGGAGATGGGAAGGTGGACACACACAACACTGGAGATGGCTATGTTGTGGAACTACACACAAGTCATCTTGTGTAATCATACAACTCTTAGCCCACAATAATCATAAATAAAAATGTAAAAAAGAAGAAAAGATAAACATGAAAAAGTCATTACTTGATAAAAAAATATTTAACTATTTGATAACAAAAAAAAACAACCAAAAAAACCCATGAACTATTTTCCTCTTGTACATGTCCCACATTCTAGTTTCCACTTTCGGGCTGATCGAATTAAACTGAAATGTGGCATGGAAGTTCTCAATCAAATGTAATTATTTTGTGCAACACAACATCACATAAAAATTTAACGTGTGCAAAAGGGGAAAAGTGTCAGGACACAGCAGTTATCCCCACGACAATACATCTTTTCTTGAAGTGATGAAATTCTGGAAACATTGCTCTGGGCTTCCTGGCATCACTCACTCTGACCCTTTTTTTCTTGGGTTTACTTACTCAGGGCTTGCTTATAGCTGCTTTCTATAAGGATATAGAAATGGGATCAGAATAAGACTGACTATACAGTCAATGGTGTCTTTTTTTATTAAATTTTTTGATATTTATTTATTCCCTTTTTTGCCCTTGTTGTTTTATTGTTTTTTGGTTTTTTTTAGTTATTATTGTATTATTGTTGTCGTTGTTGTTGGATAGCACAGAGAGAAATGGAGAGAGGAGGGGAAGACAGAGAGAAGGAGAAAAAGACAGACACCTGCAGACCTGCTTCACCACTTGTGAAGCCACTCCCCTGCAGGCAGGGAGCTGGGGGCTCGAACCAGGATCCTTATTCTGGTCCTTGTGCTTTGCGCCACCTGTGCTTAACCCCCTGCGCTACAGCCCAACTCCCGGTGTTTTTTTTTTTTTTTTAATACCAACTGGAATTCTGACTTCAATTTCATTTTAGGTGGCACACATTGACATTTTTTCTTTTTATTTAAGAAAGGATTAATTAACAAAACCATAGGGTAGGAGGGGTACAACTCCACACAATTCCCACCACCCAATCTCCATATCCCACCCCCTCCCCTGATAGCTTTCCCATTCTCCATCCCTCTGGGAGCATGGACCCAGGGTCACTGAGGGTTGCAGAAGGTGGAAGGTCTGGCTTCTGTAATGGCTTCCCAGCTGAACATGGCCATTGACTGGTTCATCCATACTCCCAGTCTGCCTCTCTCTTTCCCTAGTAGGGTGTGTCTCTGGGGAAGCTGAGCTCCAGGACACATTGGTGGGGTCTTCAATCCAGGGAAGCCTGGCCGGCATCCTGATGGCATCTGGAACCTGGTGACTGAAAAGAGAAATTGAGCACACACTGACATTTTTATGTGCACAACTAAGGCATATAGTGATACAGAAGGTAAGTTGTGATTTTGGAGGCTTCCTGCCTACCATTTCTTTATCCTTTCTACCCTCACATACTTCACCAGTGCTACTGGTGTCTTGAGCTGTCTACCATAACATCTAATGGAGAACTGAGCTTTCCCCTAGCATCCTGCTAGCGCACCTCTGCCTTTTTTCTTATTCTCTCAAGGCCTCTTGTTAAATTCAATCATGTAGGTAATAATGAAAAATTTCACAACTTATCTGTGGGTACAATCTATAAATCCATCTATCCAGGAATAATAGTATCATGAAGCAAACTAGATAGTCAGTTAAAACAGCCATGGCAAATGCAAGGTTCTCTCTATCTCAACAAGGTTGCACACAGGAACTAAGCTTAAATTTCCTTCTGCTGAGCTTTCTTTACTTTCTTTTTTAAAGATTTATTTATTTATTAGTGGGTGCATATGTGTGTATGTGTGTGTGTGTGTGTGTGTGTGTGAAGGAGAGAGAGATGGAGAGACAGAGAGAGAAGGAGAGGGAGAGAGCGAGAGAGAGGTACCCTGAGTACCACTCTGACACATGCAATACCAGGAATTGAACTCAGGACCTTGTGCTTGAAAGTCCAGTGCTTTACACATGCTGCCACTTCTTGGGCTACTCCTTTGCATAAAGTTTCAAATGTCTTCATAAAACTGACTTTAAAGAAATCACTTTCAAATTAGTTAAGCTGGCTTTCACCATGTGAAACATTTTTTTGGAGTTTATTGCGTTCATGCATTTTATTTATATTTAAACAAGAACCAAATTAATGAATTGGAATATTAAGCACCAAGAGAAATTGACGTTCTTTGAAGAGAACTGTATATAACTACTTAGTCAGGTGTGCTAATAAATGACATTCTAAAATTCAGTTCTTCAGGGCCAGGCAGTGTTGCACCTGGATAAGTGCACACACTACAGTGTGCAAGGACTCAGGTTCAAGCCCCTGGTCCCTACCAGCAGGGGGAAAGCTTCATTAGTGGTGAAGCAATGCTGTAGGTGTCTCTCTGTCTCTTTCCCTCTCTATCTCCCATTTCCATCTCAATTTCTGTATCAAAAATAAAATAAGTGAAATTCAATTCTTCCATGTAAGATTTTGCAAGTAATCTACACAATCTAAGTGATCTGAGTCCACCTACATGCTCTCACACAATATGCATTCTTTAGGAATACTATTTATTTATGCTGTATTATGAATATCAATTTTCATTTCCTTCTCCCCTTACTAGATTCCACCTACCTTGGAAAAAATGGATTCCAAGATTTATTCCTTTGGATTTATTTTTTTGTGTCTCCAGCATAGGATTTAGCATGTCATAGTTGAACAGATAGACTTGAACTTTACCAAATAGCGTGCCCTTAGCAAAGGTAGTACTTGAAAGGACTCTCACATAGCTTTCAGATTTTATTTTATTGATATATTAATGAGAAAGATAGGAGGAGAGAAAGAACCAGACATCACTCTGGTATATGTGCTGCCAGGGGCTGAACTCTGGACCTCGTGCTTGAGGGTCCAATGCTTTATACCCCTATGCCATCTCCCAGACCCTCACATACCTTTCAAATTTACATTCGCATTTAATTATGCTGGGAACCAAACAAGTCTCACACAATGGGCTTTAGCTGTTGGGAAGATGCCTCAGCAGGCAGAACTAAGGACTTGCATGGGTGTGGCCTCGGAAGGGAGGAGTCAAGATGGAGAACTGAAAGCAGCAACCCAGATAGGTTCTCCCAAAAATCTGATTCAAACACTGGGAATTCTAAGTGGAAATAAGATTTTCAGGCCTATAGGAGATAAATTATAAAGCAGGGGGTCAAAAAGGAGCCATAGAGAAAAAATATAACTCATCTATAAGCCAGCATTTAAAAGGAGCTTAAAGGTCAAGGGAAGCGAAACTGTGAGTCACCCAACCCCCAACACCTAGCCCTTGGGCGGAGGTAGCTGGTTTGGGGAAACTAAGAGGCCCACCCACTTGTGGAGTTAAAAATCTCCAAAACACATTTCAGAAGGGAAGTTTTTGTCAGACATCAGTGGGGAATCATCTAAAGCTGCCTCTCTGTATTTCAGCTAAAGGCAGCATCAAGGGACAGTCTGGGTACTATGAGGTTTTCTTTCCCCTAGTCTGACTTGATTTGCAGGCTGTCTCCGGTAGTATGTTAGACTGTTAGCTTGCTATGTCACTGTTGGATATTGGCTGGAGGACTTTCTGTGATTTTGCTTGTGGGAAGCATCTGTGTTGTAGTGGTTTTACCCCTCCCCCCACCCCATTTATCTTTTTTTTTTTTTCCCCTGTTCTTTAGTTTCTCTCTTTTACTTCTGTCTCTCTGGTTTGGTAAACTTTTGCCTTTACCTTTGTTGTGGTTATTGCATTGGATAGTGATTGACTTAGTTCACTTTTTGGGAGGCCTTTGGCTTGGAGCTGCTCTTTTGTTTTGATTATTGATTTTATTTTATTTTTTTCTCTCTCTGGTTTGACCAATCTGTGATTTTGTTGGTATTGGTTTTGTTATATTTACTGAGGTTTCTTTGTGATTTCATATCTGAGAGAAATCTGGTGTGGTGTGGTGCTGCCTTCATTTATTTTTTTCTTTTACTTCCTGTTTGTTGTCTGTCTTGATTAAGCTTTTTGGGTTGCTTTTGTTACATTGTCTGGTGGTGGACAGTGTGTTCTTCAGTAGGATGAGTTTGAATGGGTCTATCTGGGATATTTTGCTTGAGTGTTTTTGTTCCTTTTTCTTCCTTTTTACCACATCCATTTTTTTTTCCTGTTTTCTGTTTTAATTCATCTTCACTTTGGTTGTATTTGATGAGATTTGCCATACCATTTGTGAGAGGACTTCGGCTTAGCGTGACTTTCCCTTCAACAGTACATTAATAATAATAATATAATAACTGAACAGTAACAACCAGGGCACAGAATTACAAAACACACACACACACAAATATGGTTAAATCAAAAATAGTTAAATCAACTCCAACAATGAGTCAGGTCAGGATGTAAGCCCTGGGTTTGATTCCCTGCCCTATACAGACTGGAATCATTCTCTGCTCTGCTTTCTAAGAAAAGGAAATAAGTCAATTTATATTGAAATACCGACTTTAACTCCACTCCTTCCCATAGATATTTTATTTCAGTTATATGTCATAGATATGTTCTTTCATTAGTTTTGGTTTATTTATCACTTTTTTTGTGTGCCTGCAGGGTTATTGCTGGGGCTCAAAGTGCCTGCACCAGATATCCACTGCTCCTGGAGGCTATTTTTTTCCCTTTTGTTATCCTTGTTGTTTATCGGTGTTATTGTTATTATTATTGCTGTCATTGTTGTTGGATAGGACAGAGTGAAGTCAGGAGAGGAGGGGAAGATAGAGAGGGGGAGAGAAATATAGACAGATACCTGCAGACCCTCTTCACCGCTTGTGAAGCAGTGCCCTGCAGGTGGAGAGCCGGGGTTCAAACCGGGATCCTGACATCAGTCCTTGCGCTTTGCTACCACCTGCGCTTAACCTGATGCGCTACCGCCCAGCCCCCTCTATCACTGGTTTTTGACATGTAATTTCACACCTGTACGTGTGTTTATGTGACTTGTCACACCCACCTTGCAAGTTTTACAGAAACAATAGCCGGTGTTTAAACTCTTAAGTCAGTTTGGTTATTAGTATTTTTTGTTTTAGTTATTAATATTCCACATTTGAGTGAGATAATCCAGTAATTACCTTTCACTTCCTTATTTCATTTAGGATAATCAACTCCAATTCCATTTATTTTGTCATGAGACACAGTATCATTTTTCTAATGGTGCAGTAGAGTTCCATTGAATATATCTCTATCTCTATCTCTTTCTCTATATCTATATATCACAGTTTCTTTATCTAGTCATCTGGGGATGGGCATTTAAGTTGATTCCATATTTTGAATTTTGTGAACATAGAGAGATGCATACAGCTTTTTGAATTGGTGATTTTATGTCAGTCGGATAAAAAAATGTAAGATATTTCCATTAAAAAATAATCTTTGGAGAGTTGGGCGGTAGCCCTGCTGGTTAAGTGCACGTGGCGCAAAGCGCAAGGACCAGCATAAGGATCCTGGTTTAAGCCCCTGGCTTCCTTCCCACCTGCAGGGGAGTCGCTTCACAGGCAGTGAAGCAGGTCTGCAGGTGTCTATCTTTCTATCCCCCACTCTGTCTTCCCCTCCTCTTTCCATTTCTCTCTGTCCTATCTAACAACAACAACAACAACAACAACAACAACAATAAAAAACAACAAGGGCAACAAAAGGGAAAATGAATAAATAAATATAAAAAATTAAAAAAAAACTTTGTTACAATAAAATAAAATAACTGAGAGAAGAGAATTAGGCAAGGTCTAGGACTGTTTGATTATGGCATAAGGTAGTGTTAGTGACTCAGTCTATGGGCTTCTGGGGCTTTAAGCATGCAAGTTGGTGCTTTAACAGCTGATCTATTTTCCCAACCACCTCCTTCCTTGCCAATTCAAACTTAAAAATAGTTTTCTCTACCTAACATTATCCATAGGGGATGCACCAGTTTGCCTTTTCACCAACAGTGTACTAGAACTCCTTTCTCTCCACATTCTTGCCAAAGATGCTGTTTCTAATTTTTTTTTTTTGTTAGTTATTGCTACCTGTGTGAGGTCATTACTCTACTCTCCTCCATGTTTATTTGGCTGTCTTACATACTAATTCTATTTCTTCTGTTATTGTCTTTTTTTTTTTTTAATTTAATTTCAGTTACAGTTAGAGAAAAAAAGAGCAGAGACACTATGGTACTAACCACCATCTCCACCATCTGTGAAGTATCCCTTATTGGTAACCGAGGAGCTCCAATATGGTACTGGGGCTCAAACCTGGGTCCTCACACATGGTAAAGTGCACACTCTATGAAGGGAGCTATCTTCAGTCCCCTTGATGTGGCTTAAATTTGCATTTCCTTAACAGTCAATCATGTTGAATAATATATATGTATATATACATATATATACATACACACACAAACACACACACATATATTCATGTCTATTCAGACCTATGCCCACATTTTTAACTAGGAGACACACTGGAACCCAATGTCCCTTCATCCTATCTTTTCCCCCTTCTGTAGAGGCATTTGCTTTGGAGCAATATACCACACCCAATCTGAGTTTCATTTTATGTGCTCTCTTTTATTTTTAAATTCCTCTTGTCGAGTGCCAGCCTTTACTGCTGAAGAGAGGTTTGTTGAGGTGAGGTCCCTATCTGGAAGAAAGCACATGGAGATGACATAGCTAGAGAAAACAAGTGCAAGACTGAGTGGTCTTTGATGGTTTCCAGCAGAGTCTTTATCATGTTGGCTGATCCAGTCATCTTAGACATTCACATTACATCATTAGTGCTAGGTCCAAAAGCTATCAGATGCAGAAAGTACAGAGTGCAACATGAACTCTTGAGTCAGCAAAACAGAGGTCATAAGCCAAGGCTACACATGGAAACCAGGTTATTATCTGGGCTTTGTTCCTAGTGTATAGGCCAGCCTACACTTGGCAGTTGAGCCTATACCACATTTGATATTGGTCTTTCTTATGGGTTTTCTCATTCAACATGCCTTTAGGTTCTGACTATAATATTTTTAAAAAATGACTTTATCATTTTAAACAGCTGCATAGTTCTCTATCCTGTATATTTACTGTGACTTTCATACCCATTTTTCTGTCTTTGGGCATCTGGATTGCTTTCAAGTTTGGGCTATTACAAACTGTTCTGCTATGATCATTGATGGTTCCAGAGAGGTGTTTTTGTTTTCCCTGGGTATATCCCTATGGTAGGAATTGCTGGGTCATAAGGTATTACTAGAATAAAGATGCATCTCCAGACAGTTTTCCATAGGAGTTGGATCAATTGACATTCCCACCAGCAATGTAGGAGAGTTCTCCCCCCCACACACACAGCCTCTCATACAGAAAAAAAAAATGCTCAAATTCAGTAATAATCAGGGAAATGCAAATAAAAACAACAATGAGATGCTTCTTTATTTTGTTTTTTCAAAGGGAAAATAAAATATATGTGTGTCCCACCTGCAGGAGGTCGCTTCGCAAGCAGTGAAGCAGGTCTGCAGGTCTCTAATCTTTCTTTCCCCCTCTCTGTCTTCCCCTCATCTCTCCATTTCTCTTTGTCCCATCCAACAACAGTAGCTATGACAACAATAACAACCACAACAAGCACAATAACAAGGGCAACAAAATGGGAAAAATAGCCTTCAGGAGCATAAAGGGAAGCTGCTAGTTTTGTGTAAAGTGTCCAAGAGGTGTACCAGTGAGTCCGATAGAAGTGCGAGTCCAAATCAGATGTCCACGGAAGAATGACGGGGTGGGACATTGTATGAGGAAGGTCAGCTGCTGGAATTCCGCTTTTCTGTAGGGAACTTGACAGCTGCAATTTACTTACTATGAAACACAACTTGTAGCAGGTTAGAAGTTTATCATAATTGATAACTCTATTACAAATGGAAGTCTTTTTTAGTATGATTTTAAGGTTGTTTAAAGTTTAAACAATAAAATGTGGAAAGGTAAACAGAACCATGGGAAAAAAAAGCCTCATGCATGAGAATCATTAGCATAACCATTGTGCTATCTACCATTTCTAATTGAGAAGGAATTTGAGAGTTTTACATATCAATAAGTATATTTAACCTTTTGTTACACCCATTCAAGATGGAGACACACCCTAGGTGTGCGCAGGTTTTTTTTTTTAGACTAACTTAGTTAAAATATATTGATTTTTAACTAATTTTTAACTCAGACTTTGAATGTAAGTTAATTTTACCTTTATGAGAACTATGTTGAAAACCTTTTTCATTTAACTCTGTCTGGTAAGAATATAGCCTTAAAGTTATTAAAAAATTTTTTTTAATATTTTATTTTATTTTATTTATTTATTCCCTTTTGTTGCCCTTGTTGTTTTATTGTTGTAGTTATTATTGTTGTTGTCATTGTTGTTGGATAGGACAGAGAGAAACGGAGAGAGGAGGGGAAGACAGAGAGGGGGAGAGAAAGATAGACACCTGCAGACCTGCTTCACCGCCTGTGAAACGACTTCCCTGCAGGAATCTCTGTGTATTCTAGCTTTTCTGACTTCAGAGCTGAGTTGGGAATCTCAGACAGGGGGCCCAGTAATGAAGCTGAAGGGTTGTCATTCCACACGTGAAGTCTCTGGACACAGTCTGAAGTGAAGCATGTTGAGGTGGCAATCGTTGCGTTGATTAGGTTGTGATCGGCAGATGCAATATTATTTGATATGGATTGGGAGAGGCATATGGGAAAGTGGTCCCTATCCAAGGGTTCCAGGACTGGGGGAAGTAGAGGCTCTATAGTGGAGATGTGAGGTTCCTGCTGTCTTACGGTTCCAAAAGACAATCGATAGTTAATGTCATCATCACATTATTTGGTAATTGGGTTAACTTTGAAAAGTTCTTTTGTTAGGGTTTGCTGTACAGTACCCAGTATCTTGTATATAGCTGTGCTATTGGTTGCTTCATAGCAACAGTTTTATAAGAGTATATATCAAGAGTTAAATTTGGAGCAAGTGCTAAACTTAAATCCTTCTTACCCAAACAGTGTGAACAGTCTCTCTGACTACAATATACTACATCTAAAATGGCACAGCATGACAGCATGTTGTGGGGAGGGGGATAAGAACAGATATTTTTGTTATATTATTATTATTATTATTTTCATTCAGACAGACAGACCAAGATAGAAAGGAAAGGAGAAGTAAAAAAGAGGTTAAGAGAGGAGGGTACCTACACCTAAGTAGTAAATATTTGATTAGGTACTTTATGATGTCTACTTTAGGTCTTTCCACTTGCTTGCTAAACTTATTACTCACAGCAGACTATTGAGTACCTTTACTCTGAGGTATATATTTTCCCCTAATTTGTGCATACATATGCACATGTTGGGCCCTGGTCTATATCTAGGGTCTGTATCTTTGTTAGGGATTGAGTCATTTGAAATGGAGCTAGGTAATGTCCTGTGTTAGGAAAGGTCTCACCAGATTATTGGAGATGGAAGATTGACATATCAGGCTTGATGTCTCTTTATATAATCCAAAGTGAAATGTGGTATGGTGGCACTGGTTGCATTGGTTTAGTCAGCAGAGGCAGTATCACATAGTACGGGATCATGAGGAGAAGCATAAAGATATATGAGCAAATTCCCAGAGGCTCCAGGAACCTAGGAAAAATATGAATTTTAAAGAGAATGAGGAACATTCCTGCTGTCATAGAGTTTAAGAAGACAATAGATAATTATTATTATAACCAAGTTATTTGAGAGCTTGGTTAGGATTTACTGTACCATACAAGACTTCACCATGATTCATGTCATTTAATGCTATTTACAAGTAACTATCTTAGATACTGACAGGACCAGTTGATTCTGGTCTACCTGGTTTAAGATTATTTTTTTCTAATTATAGCTTTTTTAAAAAAAATCATTTTACTGAGGGAATAATAGTTTATAGTACAGTTATTGACACATGCTGATGGGATTGCAGACTGCTCCAATTCCTGTATAAAATAGTCTTTATTTTATTTTAATGAGAGTTACATGGATATATATATATATATATATATATATATATATATATAGAGAGAGAGAGAGAGAGAGGGGGGGGTGGAGGGGGGAGGGAGAGAGAGAGAGAGAGAGAAAGAAAGAGAGAGAGAGAGAGTCCAACCAACCAGAGCACAGTTCAACTCTGGCTTCTGGTGGTGCCAGAGCTTGAACCTGGAACCTTGGAATCTCAAGCATAGCATTTTTTTTGCATAACCATTATGCTGTTTCTCCAGCCCAGAAAATAATTTTAAGATTATTTTCTTTTGTTATTATTTTTTAATTAGCTTTATTTATTTATCAGATAGAAACAGCCAGAAACTGAGAAGGAAATAAGGAGAGAGACAGAGAGACACCAGCAGCCCTGCTTCAGCACTCATGAAGCTTTCCCTCTGCAGGTGGGGTCCTTGGGCTGGAACCTGGGTCCTTGTGCTCTGTAATATGTGCACTCAACCAGGTGTGCCACCACCTGTCCCCTTAAGCTTATTTTCTTATTAGGCCTTATTAGATCCTCTCTGTTCTAGTCATCTGTCCTATCTAAACAGGATTTGGCTCTATAAATATTTATTAATTGCCCCGGCCAGCGGGGCGAGAACAGGGGCTAGGAACCCTGGGACCTGGAATGAAAGGGACAGGAGACACAAAGAACGACAGCAAGACAGGATTCTGATCAAGCTGCCAAATTTTATTGTGTTTACAGGCATTATAAGGCTTTGGGGAAGGGGGAGTGCAGGAGGAGGAGGAGGAGCAATTATCAGGGTGGAATGTCCCTTGCAACATACATAGCCGAAACTATGTCTATTAACTATAACTATGTGGTGTGTCACTTGTTTTCTGGTAAATGGCCTACCTGCGGGGAAACAGAAACTTATCTCGAGGGCTTTCATTGTTTCAAAGGCTTATCTTCTATCAAGCAGAGAATGGCTCTTGGCAATTAATAAAGACAAAACTCCATATAGTGTATGTCAAATAGGAAGTTTTTGGTCCCTTTCAGCTGTTATTTCTATTATCATTATGTAGCTGCATCTAGATCTCCATTTATCATACATGTTACAGAATCTGTTGCAAAGTAGGCTTCTACTAATGATGGCATGATGTAGTAGAGTGTTTTGGCTAATTCAAATGCTACACTAAAATTCAGTGTGTTTCTTAAAATGAATGTGAATCCATAACAAACATTTGGATCCTCCTATTATGCAGGTCTGCTCTGATGTAGTTATTCTCTTTAATGTTCTTTATCCTACTGTAATTCAGTGTTAAAAATAACATTTCACTTTATTTCTCATTTAAAATGACATTATTGCTAAAAAGAGAAATTGAGTATTCTAAAAAAGAAAGAAGTAGGATATAACCAATAACTCCCTCTGAATGTTTTATACAGTATGGAGAAACACACATATACAAACATGCTCAAGTAAATCAAAACTGAATAAATGAGTGAGTGGTCATATTCACAAAAAAGGAAAAAGTGTGGAAGGTTTTTAGTGCTTTGCAGAACTGACCAAACAAGGCTGCTTTGTATTTTTCAGGATTTCAAAAGGTTCTTCCTATTTCTGCATTGCAGGTTTTTTTTTTTTTTTTTTTGGATAGATGGCATCCTGTGATAAATTAATGATTACTAAATATCTTCATAGAGAATTTGCTAATTTCATCATGGTATGGATAGGCCCTGTGTAATTATTATTTAGTCAGTGTTATTTATTTTTATTCCAAATGGCCCTGAACTGATGAAAATCTGAAGCTACTGAATTATTAAGCACATATACTTCAATTGCCATTAGCTAAATGACATATTTCTATTTCATGTAGTAGAGGTTAGATTCAACTTATTTTTATTAGGTAAACATAATGAATCTGAAAAAATATGAGAGAGGCATAAGTTCACCACTTTCTTAGAGGATATGCAATGTTTGCCTGTGGTTCTGTCAAAACTCAGTTTTGTCATCTATAGAATGAAGATGATCGATAATAGAAGTCTAAATTATCAATGTGAAGATTTAGTGAAAGGATGCGTGTAAAACATTTAGCTTACTTCTTGGCTTATTTTAACACAAAGTAAATGTTAACTTCACAATCCTGCATGGAGAGAAGCAAAGGGGTGTGAAATATGTTTTATGGTGTAACGTATAATGAGTATTATGAAAGCCAAATGCAGAGGCAAGAGGAGGGGCCATTCCATTCTTCCATACCCATCTGTGACTACTTATCAAAAAGATAAAAGTCTGCGGTGATGGGGTGGGTATGACCCATGAGAAATGTGGTGGGTCTAGAGGCTCCCATTCTTTGTAGAAGTTTAAAATGAGTGGGAGGCAAAATTCACATTATAAAAATGTGATACAGGATTTGATGCTTGTGACGTGAAATACTCCTTGTTATAAGTTATCATGGCTGTTGTTGATTTGAAATCTAGTGACAAGCCAAGATATTGCTACAGTCAGATGTTGATCTACAGAGGCAATGAATGGGTCCAACTTCTGGAGAATTTTCCCTCTTCTCTGGCAGTAATTTAAGCAGTGTGAAAATCTGTACAAATGCTCTTTTGGGTCATCATATTTCCCAGGCATTGTTGATAATCTTTCTGGAGCTGATAACACATTAACCCTGTACTTTTGCCTCCCACAAAGTGTTTTGAATGTGTCCACACTTTATCAAGGCTGCCCCTTAAAACTGAACATACTTACCAAGCAAAATTTTATTTATTAAATTTTAGTTGCTGTCAAAAGAGACAGGCATGACTGCAACATTTAAAAAGATGTGTGTGGATGTTAGGAAAAAATAAAAAAGACAAAAACCACTGCAAGTCCTGAGGTGAGTTCAGTGAGTTGGAGAAATGTGAATGTCCTCCCCATTTAATCTTCACATGACAAAACACATTATGGTCAAAATAAGATTGTCTCTAAAATACAGTTTTCTAATATTCTACAAATCTGTGCAATTCTAGCCTATGCTTTTAGAAAGGTGCTTTTTTTTTGTTGTTGTAATTCCATGAGCAACCATTTTGTCATAAAATGCTATGGGGCCATTGTAAGCTGCTTTTGTCTTACAGATACATTACAGCCAATTATAATTACCTTAGCTATATCAAACAACACCTCCTTATGCAAGGAGGATGTGATATACGGGTGCAACATATACTGGTGTCAAAAGCAAGTTATTTTCATCAGACAATTATAGTTGTCTTTGACATCAGGCCTACATTTCCTACCAATTAGTACAAACTGCAGGGTGCAATTCTAGGATTCTGCAGTGTTGGGAGCTAGGGATACTAAGTGGAATTTAGAACATTTAAATACTGGAAGAACCAATAAATATCCTGCTATAACTCCAGTCTGTTCAAGTCAATAGTCTGTGTTGTCTACATATCATTTTTCCTCAGCAAGAAAGTACATATGGATTTTATTCTTTCTTTTGGTTGGGATATTAAGTCTTCTTGTCAATAAAGTGCTGAATTTTCATTTTTAACACCCTGTCTTCCCCCACATGCCAATGAACTGCTTATTTGGTCAAACTTACAACCATTAGGGGGAGAGTAATCAGGGTCAGTGGAGGACTTCTGTAAAAAAAAAATAAATAAATAACTGCTATCCTGATCAATTGTTCAATTATTTGATATTAACTGAAAGTATTCAGCTGATGGAATGAAGTAGTATAACTAAAGTAAAAGGGTTTGAATCTTTTAGAACTGTTCTTTTCATTTGAGAATTTTATGAAGGGAAATGTATATGAATCCATGATGCAAAGAGGGATAAAAAAAACCGTGGGACATCAACACGTTATTGTGCTTAGCTGGCTTACTTTCAGTTATGGTGTGGACTCACCATCAGTCATTTTGGTGATCATTAAAATGATACTTGGTGCTGGCAAAGTAGATGATTGTGTGCTGGTTTCCCATGCATACAATACATATTCAAGCCTGCCGTCCTCTACGCTGGAGGAGGAGTCTTCAGTCTCTGTCTCTCCCTACCTCCCTTCTTTCCTTCCTCTGCTTCTCTCTAAAAAGTAACGATTTTACTTGAAAGATGGATTTATTAGCTGACTTTAAGTGAAATTATCCCAGAAGGGAATACTTTGTCCCCCAAATTCGTCACGTATTTCATAGTCAAACCTATGAGCTAACTATTCTCAAGACACAAAGGTTCTAAACTCAGTTTAGTAAGTCGTTGAATATGTCTTTTTTCCAGGAGGTTGAGGCAAGGGTAGCTTAATTAAAATTCTTAAGTGCAATGCTTGATTAGGAGTTCAGGCAGATTTATTTGGGTTAGTGAGCTGTGCTAGAAATAATTACAAGTCAGGTTCACATGATAGCATTTGCTTCCACTTATTCTCAGGAGAGAAAGAAATAGCTGACTGTATGAACCTGGCTCCCCCTGCCTCAGAATCCCAGAAAAAGGCACTTCCAACAGCTTACTAAAGTGAGAGGAGTGCAGGACCTTTGTCTCTTGTGCTTAGTTGGCTAGTAAGTTTTATTATGCTGTTTGTGACAAATTTGGGGGCCAAAGTGTTCCCTCTGGGTTAATTTCACCCAAATTGGCCTAGTAAGTGCATTTATCAAGTCTCTGGAGCTACATTCTCCATAAATGGTATATTTTGTAGCCACTGAAAATGGTCCACTTACTAGATATAAAACATCTTAAATTTACACTTCAAAGTGGAGAAATTCAGTTAAACATGAAGTATTTCATATGTGAAAATACTATCTTTCCCTAATTTTTCAATGGAGAAAAAAAAAAACTGAGATACCAAGGGGCTAGATCAAATAGGCACTTGGAAGAAAATAAGCAGAATAATTACTTTAGTTCCATTTCTTAGCGATGGTTATGGTTAACCCGATTCTTCTGACCTGGGCTGTGTAGTATCTTTCTAGTGCAAATTACACATGCAGTTTTACTAACAGTCAAACTTTTTCTCTAAAATTTCTTCCCCCAGAACCCTCTTCTGGAATGTCACCTGTGCAATAGCTTCCTCTAGAGCAACACTGAGTGTATCTTTGTTGTGGTGCATGGAAGAAACAAACTTGTAACTCCCTAATGTATTAACAGGAGTGAGTCACGCAAATCCCCTCACATTGATTGGAGAATAGGACCATTTTGATTTCAGAGATATGTGCCATAGGGATTTCCCTTGTGTCTGGTATGGGTGTATAAATGGCCATTTTATTGTATTAAATGTGTATCCCATCCATCATTTTTAATGCTGTGCTGTGCTGAAGGTTTGGTTCAGTTCTGGGCTTGGTTCAGAAAATATTTAAACTTGGCAAGCTAAACAAGCTGCAGCTAAGAAAGCCTAAGGGCCCCATTTAGAGAAACATTATCTACCATTTATGCTTGATTTAAAAAAATAAATGAGAAAGAAAAAGAAAGCTGAAATTACTCAGAGGAAAAAAAAAAGTGTGGACAACATTGTTTTGACTAAATTACAGGCTTTTAATATTCATTAGTGGTGACTTCATCATTACTCAACCAAGAAAATCTGTATACATACTGAGAGAGATAAGGAGAAATGCTTCTAGAAAGTCACAAACAACTACTGATGTGTGTTAGAAATAATGATAAATAATAATGACTATAAGAAGTCAACATAGACTCTGATCCACGGTGGCTATTTGAGTGACTTCTAGGCAAGTGTTTCTTTTACTGACCATGATGCTCACATAAAGATAGAGGGTAGAAAAATAAATGAATACCATATTTTTCCTGTTGATACTATATGGGTTATAGCTTTTCTTTTTTTTTTTTTTTTAAGAAAGGATTAATTAACAAAACCATAGGGTAGGAGGGGTACAATTCCACACAATTCCCACCACCCAATCTCCATCTTACACCCCCTCCCCTGATAGCTTTCCCATTCTCTATCCCTCTGGAAGCATGGACCCAGGGTCATTGTGGGTTGCAGAAGGTAGAAGGTCTGGCTTCTGTAATTGCTTCCCCGCTGAACATGGGTGTTGACTGGTCCGTCCATACTCCCAGTCTGCCTCTCTCTTTCCCTAGTAGGGTGGGTCTCTGGGGAAGCGGAGCTCCAGGACACATTGGTGGGGTCTTCAGTCGAGGGAAGCCTGGCCGGCAGCCTGATGACATCTGGAACCTGGTGACTGAAAAGAGAGTTAACATACGAAGCCAAACAAATTGTTGAGCAATCATGGACCCAAAGCTTGGAATAGTGGAGAGGAAATGTTAGGGGGGTACTCACTGCAAACTCTAGTGCACTTCTGCTTTCAGGTATATATTTTGCAGTAGTTTACGGATACGTGTGAACATATGCTCTCTCTCACAGAAACTGGTGTATATCTAGGTTTTGGGACTTTGTTACAAAGTGAACCACCTGAGATGAAATTAGAGTATACTATGAAAGGAAAGGTCTCACCCGAGTAATGAAGTTGAAGGGTTGTCATTCCACACGTGAAGTCTCTGGACAGTCTGAAGTGAAGCATGTTGAGGTGGCAATCGTTGTGTTGGTTAGGTTGTGATTGGCAGATGCAATATTATTTGATATGGATTGGGAGAGGCATACGGGAAAGTGGGCCCTATCCAAGGGTTCCAGGACTGGGGGAAGTAGAGGCTCTATAGTGGAGATGTGAGGTTCTTGCTGTCTTAGGGTTCAAAAAGACAATCAATAGTTAATGTTATCATCACATTGTTTGGTAATTGGATTAACTTTGAAAAGTTCTTTTGTTAGGGTTTGCTGTACAGTACCCAGTATCTTGTATATAGCTGTGCTATTGGTTGCTTCTGATCTACTTGGTCTAGGTTTTTGAGAGAGTCTGCATATCAATTACACAGCCTATATATTGAAAAGATTCAGTTTGTGTTTTGAAAAACTTCGAGACATACAATTAATTTTCCCCCTCTCGTATTAACTAGTGATTTATATGACTACATTTTACTAGGAGTGTACATAAACACCATTCCCACCACCAAAAGGGTTATAACTTTACAATGCTTCTAAGGCAGAGGCAATGCAATAGTGTCTAATATACAGACTGCAGTAGTAGTTAACCCAGAGATGGACTTTTGTGGACCTTAAATGCTATTTTCACTCAACTGTGTTTTCTACATTTCCCTGTTTGCACTGTAAGTATTCCAGGATCTTGACTAGATTGTAGTTTCTGCCCCAATCTTAAGTGTAGCACCAACTACACAAATTACCTAGACTCCCAATCCTAAATGGCATTCCCTGTATAACTGGAACAGGATGCTTTGCAGTTGGCGATGAGGGTAATAGCACATCTGGTAGACTATATATGTTACAGTTTCAAGTCCCTGGTTCCCATCTGAAGGAGGAAAGCTTCATGAGTGATGGAGCAGTGCTACAAGTGTCATTCTTTCTCCTTCTTTATTTCCCCTTTCCCTATCAAGTTCTTTCTCTCTACCAAATTAATTAACTAATTTATTAAAGTAATTCATTTGTTGTAAGATTGTAGTTAGGGTAGAAGGGGATTGTGTTCCTGAATCCCAAGCTTGGGTATGGTAGACATGACTATTAAGTGGTTATCAGATTATATATATGGAGAGAGAGAGAGAGAAAAAAAGATAGATAGAGAGAGAGAGAGAGAGAGAGAAGAGGCTTGAGTTCCTGGGTCAATCTGTGAGTGGAATTTCTGAACCTAAGCTTGCTAAGGTACACTACTCACCACCACCACTCCCAGCTCTGAAATATCACAGGTTTGAAGAGAAAAAGGCCCATTGCCTAGGCCTATATTCATTTGTATTTTACATGGTACAGAGAAGAATAGAATTGCTACCTATTCTCATGTACCTCTGGTCACAGACTATTTAAAGGTATAGTGTGTTTTCAATAATGCAGTTACTGCATGTTTGGGGGCCTGCTGATAGGAGCAATACAACTTTGGCTGCAGAAGAAGCAAGAATGCTCTGGAATACAGACGTGTGTCCAGCAAGAGCTTCCTCTGTTAGGATGACACCCATTCAGTATAGCCAGCTGCC